>NW_022263384.1:0-40928 GCF_002021735.2 Oncorhynchus kisutch
GTTGGCCACAACACATGGAATTTGTAAGATGTCTATTTTTAACATATATGAAATGGATGTACATCCACGAATACAAATGTAATATATATGCGTACAAAAGGTCTGAGACCTGTTTGGGGAAGCTTCTCCCTGTCTGGTGGTATGTCAGTGGGTAGATGCTTCTGAAATGGAGTGCATGGTTTGCAGTGCCCAGGAAAGAATTTTAAATTCAATTGTATTTTATTAGCCAACCCTTAACCTATATCTCCTAACTGCTGTGGAAGCTCTAACCTTATAGGTGAAGTCAATTGGCAATCTGGATCCCATCTAGACACAACCTGTATACTGTGCAGTAGGAATACTGGGTCATAACAGACTTGGTGATTTTATTTTTCTCCTTTAGTCATGGTTCTTCCTGGGCTTCAGGTTTGGAGATGGATACTCTTTGCCTGCATTCACTGGCTTTGTGTCTGTCAAGAGACTCCAAGACCGTAAGTCCATCTGCAGTTAGAATTTAGTGATCAGACTTTTGAGAGCAATTTTTCACCTACCCTTTCTGCAGATCTTTATCCCCTCTTGTATATTTCAACTGGCTTTGGGTTTAGAGATGTACTGATTTTCCTGTTGCCGGGTGTGTTCTCTGTAGGGTTTACATGGTAGCCGTTCCTGCAGTGATCCAGGCAGGCTCAGAGGCCAAGCTTTGTGCCAGCCTTCTGCAGCCCAACGAGACCCTGGTCATGACCGTATCTCTGATGGCCGACGGGCAGAACAAGAGACTTCTCCACCAGAGTTCTGACCAAGAGTTTCACCGCTGTTTCCAGTTTCAGGTCAGCCCAGCACTGGTGGACTTCCAGAACCATTCCATTAAGAGTGGACTGTACTGCTCAGCTTTGATGCATCGCTTAGGTTCTTTGTGCAATGCCAGCTTATTTTATGGGAAATGTCAGTGGTGGCCTACCAGAACTTTTCTTCCAATTTGTACCAGGTTTTGATTGAATGCTAGTATATACTATTGAGACAAGTTATATACAGTCAGCCACTTAAAAAGGAGAGGCCTGTAATTTTCATCATAGGTACACTTCAACTATGACAAACAAAATAAGGAAAGAAAATCACATTGTAGGATTTTTAATGAATTTATTTGCAAATGATGGTGGAAAGTATTTGGTCAATAACAAAAGTTTATTTATCTCAATACTTTGTTATATACCCTTTGTTGGCAATGACAGAGGTGAAGACTTACAGAAAACATTTGACAAGGTTTTCACACACTGTTGCTGGTATTTTGGCCCATTCCTCCATGCAGATCTCCTCTAGAGCAGTGATGTTTTGGGGCTGTTGCTGGGCAACACGGACTTCCAACTCCCTCAAGATTTTCTATGGGGTTGAGATCTGGAGACTGGCTAGGCCACTCCAGGACCTTGAAATGCTTCTTACGAAGCCACTCCTTCGTTGCCCGGGCGGTGTGTTTGGGATCATTGTCATGCTGAAAGACCCAGCCACGTTTCATCCTCAATGCCCTTGCTGATGGAAGGAGGTTTTTCACGATGCATGGCCTCATTCATTCTTTCCTTTACACGGATCAGTCGTCCTGGTCCCTTTGCAGAAAAACAGCCCCAACGCATGATGTTTCCACCCCCATGCTTCACAGTAGGTTTGGATGCAACTCAGCATTCTTTGTCCTCCAAACATGACGAGTTGAGTTTTTACCAAAAAGTTATATTTGGTTTCATCTGACCATATGACATTCTCTTCTTCTGGATCATCCAAATGCTCTCTAGTGAGATCTTGCATGGAGCCCCAGATCGAGGGAGATTATCAGTGGTCTTGTATGTCTTCCATTTCCTAATAATTGCTCCCACAGTTGATTTCTTCAAACCAAGCTACTTACCTATTGCAGATTCAGTCTTCCCAGCCTGGTGCAGGTCTACAATTTTGTTTCTGGTGTCCTTTGACAGCTCTTTGGTCTTGGCCATAGTGGAGTTTGGAGTGTGACTTTTTGAGGTTGTGGACAGGTGTCTTTTTTTTATACTGATAACAAGTTCAAACAATTACAAATCCTACAATGTGATTTTTCTGGAGAAAATAAATTCTCATTTTGTCTGTCATAGTTGAAGTGTACCTATGATGAAAATTACAGGCCTCTCCTTTTTAAGTGGGAGAACTTGCACAATTGGTGGCTGACTAGAAATACTTCTTTGCCCCACTGTCTGTAACTTACAGTAGGCTGAATGCATAATGGGATCCCTGCAGGAGTTAAACGCTCTACCTTGAAGTGGCTAGTGGCACGCTCTTACCAACTGGGCCACACGGCACCACATTTGAATGTCCTATGTTATCGGTCCGTTTGTTCACCGGCGTTGCCCTGTTTCCGTCCCTGACAGGCCCCTCGTGTGAATAGCGACAAAGTGCAGAACTTTAAGGTGGAGGTTCGAGGAGAAACATTCCTATCAACAGAGGAGAGAAGGGTCATGATCAAACCCTACAGCCCCGTGACGTTCATCCAAACGGACAAACCAATCTACAACCCAGGACAAACGGGTAATGTTTAGTCTGGTTGCTAAGAAACAGGCCAATTAGGTGTTGGCATGTTCTGTAATGGTTTACTCCGGGGCTTTGACCTTTTTGGGCCCCTGACCCCATTTTGACATCAACAGTTATCCACGACCCCACCGTGCTCCCTTTGTTTATTTGAGGCTATAACAGTATTACAATGAAGTATTGTTTGAAATGCATCAGGCAATAATTGTGTAGAAAAGAACACCATCATTGCTGGCAATGCTCTTCCCCAGTCTGGTCCCGTCCACTATGTTCTAACGTCATGCGTGGCTTATGAGGATTGTAGAGGGAAACGGTAGACATCTGAAGAGCCTCGTTGTTCAGGAATGTGGTGCAGATGCAGTAAATCCCCCTGGGTTCACTCAGGATATGTACACTGGAATCAGGCTGGAAATCCTCAACCAGTATTTCTGGGAATCCTTGGAATTATGCTTCTAATATTCTCATTGTGTTTGTCGTCTTGTCGTTGGCTGTTTACAGTGCTTTTTAGAGTCGTCACCTTGGATACCCATTTTAGCCCCGTCAATCAGCTGGTGAGTTGAAAATATACGATTGACAATAGTATTTTAGTTCAGTCTCTACTATTTCAATCCAAGATGCAGAAGTGTCACAATACTGTGATGGACATAGCAGTCTGGTATTATGTACAGCCATGACATGAGGCTTCCATTCGTATAGGTCAGATTGGAATGTATGGGATCATCTTTTCCTGAGATTGAATTGCAAATGTTACATGTGATGTTTACGTTAAGTGACCAAGCCAATCACCTGTCTAGTAGCTGTAGACAGCTATGCTCCGTTTTGGCATTGGAGTTCTTAATGAAACATGACGCCCATCTCTTGTCTTTGCCCTTCACAGTACAACATTGTGGAACTTGAGGTAAGATCCTTGTTGGTGTAACTTTATGTTGACTGTCCGTGTAAAGACTGCAGCATTATGACTCCCCCTGCTAGCTAGGTCCTCATATCCACCTACTGTAGAAGATGGCTAAATACTTCCAATCAGCGTTGTGTGTAATCTGGGCCCTCTTCGGTAGATGAATGTTGCAGATAGAACTGACTCCTTGTCCTGTATACCGTTGTGAACTTTCCACAACGTTGTGTCCTGCTGAACATGCCCCTTCCTATGAACCAACAGGATGTTAATCACAACCGGATTGGACAGTGGGTCAACACTACATCCAGTGGCAACATTCTGCAGCTTTCTCACCCCCTGAACTCTGAAGCACCTGTAGGATCCTATACCATTGTAGTGTGGATTGGTGAAGAGAAAATCTACCACAACTTCAAGGTAGAACAGTATGGTAGGTTGAGTTTCTCTTTCATGCTCGGTAATGTTGCATCACAATCCTGGAACGTTCTGGAGTTGACTGCTGTTCTTTTTATCTGTAGTTTTGCCCAAGTTTGAGATCAAAATGAACCTCACTGACAAGATCAGCGTTGTTCAAGAAGAGTATGAAGTGAAAGTGTGTGCAGAGTGAGTAAACACTATTGGTGATTTGCAATGTACTGTAGTTACAAGGTGATGTCTAACTCCACTACATGTCATTAATTATCTCATTACGTGAAGGCAGACCTGGGTTCAACTACTATTAGAAGTATTACATTTACTTTCACGTTTCAAATGAAGGATTTGAAAATACAAGTAAATAACATTTTATTGGTTCATGTTGCGGGTGCAGCGATAGATGATCAATGTCAGAGGTATAGAATACACTATAAACATATGAGATGAGTAATGCAAGGTATGTAAGCATTATTAGTGACTAGTATTCCAATGATGTCAAGTCTGTAGGCAGCAGCCTCTGCTAGTACTGTAGCTTCATTTGACATAATACACTTATTTAAATATGCATGTGGTCTGCATTAATGACCCATGCTAATTGAAGACCTATAGTGCTACTGCTGCTAGGATCCCTGAGATTTGTTAGTGGCAATCACATGAACAGCTGGTTCTTCGGTCATAAAGCATCTCAAATTAGGATGGCAGTTCTAGGATCAGGTCCCAGCCTGACATGTGACCTTGTTCATTATGATCTATAGTTAAAACTGATCCCGTTCTGAGGCTCTATGAATACAGGTCCAGATTCATTGACCGTGTTAAACGCCTGACTTGAAGCCTTTAGGTCTTATGTTTTTAATATGGTAACTGGATGTAGGAAATTGACACTTGTCTTGTTGTGAATTGAAATCAGATACACGTATGGGCAGCCTGTACCTGGTAAAGCAGGGGTCAAGTTGTGCCGACCTTTGGTGGACAATGCAGTGATACCAATAACAATTGATGAGCGAAATCCACAAGGAGTTCCTGATTACACACCTCCATGCCACAAAGAGTCAATAGAGGTCTGTATGCTTTCCTAAAACGAGTAGTGCTGTTTTTACCAACCTATTACATTTTGAATGGGATTTAAATCTGTTTTTATGTGTGGTTCTGCTTGCTTTTCCTAGATGGACCATACTGGCTGTGCTTCTTGTGTCTTCAACATGGCACTTTTCACAAAGAATGCAGGAGAGAAATTGCTGGGAGACGTGTTTAGTGTCCATGCAGAAGTACAGGAGGAGGGGACAGGCAAGTCCTCATCACAATCATTATGAGATGCATCATGTTGTTGACTCAAGACAAACCCTTCATTTCACTTCAGCTGATGGCGACGTAACTATTGCCTAACTGTCCTGGGGTTCCCCCTGGGTTCATGTTTTGGTTTTTGCCCGAGCGCTACACAGCTGACTGAAATAACCATCTCATAATGTAGTTTTGATTTGAATCAGCTGGAGTGCCAGGGCAAGAAACTACAAGGTGCACCCAGGGGGGGTCCCCAGAACTGAGTTTGGGTTACTCTGCGTTGGCTCAAGGTTTTGTAAGAAAGAGCTTTTTGACCGTTGGTGCTGCAGCAGGGTTTTATGTAATGCTGTTTTAATATTCTGTGGAAGCTGCACTGCAATTCAGTTTCTGTATTGTGAAATAAAACCATATTTGTTTTCATTTGACAGGTATTACACTGTCTGAGGAAAAAAATGTAGAGCTCTCCTATGTGATTGGAGAATTCACATTTGTTGACACGCCCCAAATCTATGAGCATGGATCAATTATCGAAGGCAAGGTAAGTCCAAATGGTGTTCCTGTTGCATTGTGTATGCTTGGTTTGTCCTGCTTCCTGAACTACCAGTATGTGGTGTCACTTCATTCATACAACACCCCCCTTTTTCTTCAGATAAATGCTGTTCGATATAACAACACACCCATCTCTGACATGTTAGTCTACCTGTTCGAGGAGAAAGGCTGGTCCTCATATCTACGACTACAGAACCTAACCACGGACAGTCGTGGTATTGCCAGGTTCTCCGTCAACACAACCAGTCTGCCCAAAGAGAATATTAACCTCGTAGTAAGTATGATTCCTTCTAGGTTTGAGAGACTTTATACTCGATGCCAGTGTCTGGGACTAAACAATATCTACATTTTAAATAGAACTATAACTAATTAAACTTATACTCTTTATTATATCTGATTAATAATGTCAATTCATAAGGAAGGATTGTGGCTTTTTAAGCAAGCAAAAAGGGTCGTTAACCTATGGTTGAACCGACTCAACTTAGCTCTGGGATGTTTAGATAAGATAGAGAGTTCCAGATAATGGAAAAGTCTTCTAAATAGTGATGGATGAAGGTGAAGATTCCAGAAGTTAATCTGGATAAGTGTGTGTCTGGAGTGAGTGAGCTAGTGGGTTGGAATAAACTTTTGAACCTGTTCTGTCCTGGTCATAGGAGGAAAGACATTTTATAACCTATGGCGTCATATTTAGTATATAAACTGTTTGTGGTTTCATGGCAGCGAGCTCCGAGAATAAATACTATCATCTAATTTTGAGGAGACTGGTCCCTGTCTATTTTATACAAATAAGAATCTTAGAAATTCTTAAACAGAGATAGGAATTATGACATTCCTGTGACGGGGGAACCAAAACGTGCACCGCTTGGGGTCCCCAGGACTGTTGGGGAAACGATGCCCAGAGGTCATGACCTTAACAGGCTAGGTGGAAGTAAGGTGGATCTGTTACCATATTGCTTCCTGTCATCCTCTCAGATCCCCACTGTATATAGGACGGGCTCAAGGGGTTGATTTAGGATTGGGCCTTTAGTTACTATTCCTTTTGTTCCTTTCCAGGTGAGCGACACCCCACAAGTGGAGTACCCAGGATACAGGGTCCCCTATTTCAACAGAGGGCAACACCTACTCTCGCTGATCCAGCCCGCTGCCCCTGACATTAAACCG
This sequence comes from Oncorhynchus kisutch, assembly GCF_002021735.2. Classification (NCBI taxonomy): domain Eukaryota; kingdom Metazoa; phylum Chordata; class Actinopteri; order Salmoniformes; family Salmonidae; genus Oncorhynchus; species Oncorhynchus kisutch. The sequence continues at coordinate 6,815 of NW_022263384.1, forward strand.
TCCAGCTCCCTGGCTATTCAGAAGGTGGAGAAACCACTGGCGTGTGGGCAGGCGGTGTCGATCACCATCCGCTATGCCATCGTAGGGGAGACTGTCCCAAAGGGCTCTGTGGCTGTCCTCTACCTGGTGAGTAGAACCAGGAACAACCTGCAAACCCATGGTGCCTCTCAAACAGCACCATATTTCCTATTTGCACTCCTTTTGACCAGGATCATTTCAGGCCCGAGCCACACTTTCAAAGGAAGGATGTTCCTAAACTACACCAATACTCCTAATCAACCACTGTAACCCAACCTAGCTCATGTTACAAATAGGAATTCGTAATCTATAAATAATACATTTATCAAATTCATAACCTATATAAAATGGATGATGGGCATCCACAAATGAATAGGTGCTAACGTATCATACTAATTGGAGTCCTGGATTTGTTAACCGTGTTACGTCAACCCCGTGAGTCCAGGTTGCAACGTTTCCACTCTTGCTGAGAACTGTTTCCTTTCCCTCCAGGCCTTGTCCAGAGGGGTCATAGTTCAGCATGGACACATCAATGTTACTGTGCAGCAGGACAGTCCTGGTGAGTGAATTTCATGAAGTGATTCTGAACGTTCTGGAAGGTGCTTAATGAGTGACCTGCTCTTGCGTTGCAGTAGCTGAGGGTGACGTCACCTTGACGTTGGCAGTGGTCCCAGAGATGGCGCCGGTGGTTCAGCTCCTGGTGTACAGTATGCTACCCAGTGAGACTGTCATCGCCCACAGCATGAACTTCCCCACTGAGAAATGCTTCAGGAACAAGGTGTGTGTGTGTGTGTGTGTGGAGGAGTCTGGCATATCCCCAGTGACTGTACATCACAAACATTGTTGTCCTTTTATGAAAGGTGTCCAGTATTTCCATGCAGACTGTATCATACCTGGAGTAATGGGATCTGTGTCTGCCAGGTGTTGGTGGAGTTCTCTCCCTCCAACGCTGTCCCAGGGGAGGAGAACACCCTGCATCTCTCGGCCCGGCCCGGTTCCCTCTGTGGCCTCAGTGCTGTTGACCAGAGTGTTGGCATCATGGAGCCAGGGAAGAGGCTGGATGCTGACAAGGTAACACGGCTCACTGAAGTGAACAAGTGGTACCACCATACCTACTGTTTTGGTGGTGCTGGGAATACAACCAGTGACTACAGCAGACATGGAGTGGATCTGTTCACTGTAGGGAGCTTTTATCAAATGTGATGGGACTCATTCTCTGGCTTGAGGCCCACTTTCTATTGCCTCTCAGTAACTGGAAAGCACCTCCTTGTTGAACGTTTAGCAATGGACAACAAAATGGAGTGTTTCCCCAAGTAGTCGTTTCAGTCTGTTCTGTTTGGTCCCCAATGAACAAGGTAATTTCACACCTCCCTGTTGTCCCTTTCCAGATATTTGATTTGTTACCGGTCAAGGAAATGACCTATATTCCCTACGAGCTTGAAGATCCAGTAGCATGTTTACGCGTTCGACCAAGGAGATCCATAATACCACACCCATATGGACCGTCTGAGCAGACAAATGATCCTTATGCAGTTTTTCAGGTAAATATTTCTGCCCTGTTTTCTCAACTTGAAGCCTCTTTTTCTTCTTTCTGGGAAGAATCAGTCACCGTACTGTTACAATGTGTTAAACTTAATAGAATGACAAACTGACTTTTATTACTAAATTGGTTCTGCTATTTCTAGACACTGGGATTGAAGCTAGCGACTAACCTGGATATAAGAGTACCTTCCTGCCTCAGTTACCAGGGGAACCAGTACTATCGCTCCTATGGTGAGATGTCCTTACCAACCCTTATTCTCATTGCCAAGTCTAATGAATCTTGGGTTATGGATGACCTTTTGCTAGAATAACAAAGCCTGGTCTAAACACTGCATGCACTCACTGAGCCCAGCAGCATTCAGTCTATTTTTAACTTGACACTAATGGCCATGTTTTGTGTTGGTAGTAGCTTACAGCCTAATGGCTAGGCCTGGATCGGCTAGGCCTGGATCAGCGGGTCCTAGACTTGAAATGGCTGTGGCTGGTGGACTTGCCGCTCCACCTCCGCCACCCATACAGACGGTCCGTACATTCTTCCCTGAGACATGGATTTGGGACCTTGTGGAAGTTGGGTAAGTGCTCTGCAGAGTGAGGCCGACCTCTGGTGAAAGCCCTCTTAGCTCTTGCCTCGTATCCAAACAGTAGTGGTGTAGATTAGGAACCTGAACCTCTGTAGGCCAGCTTTCTCTTAGGAAAGACCCTTTGACCTCAATGGGTGTCCCTGGTTAGATAAAGCTTAAATGCATTTGTAACAACAAACTGTGTTGAAATGAGACACACGTGGTGGATTTCTGTTTGAACTCTGACCTCTGTATTCCAGGGAGTCTGGATCTTTAGATGTCCCCCTGACAGTCCCAGACACCATCACCACCTGGGAGACTGAGGTCTTCTGCCTGGCCCCCAGTGGCTTCGGTCTGGCTCCTCTGGTGGAGCTCACGGTCTTCCAGCCCTTCTTCCTGGAGCTCACCCTGCCCTACTCAGTCATCCGGGGAGAGCACTTTGAGCTGAAGGCCACTGTGTTTAACTACCTCTCCAAGTGCATCATGGTACGACACTGCACCAGGATGGTTTCTTGAGTTGTATTGTTATCTTACGCCGTGTTCCTCTTTGGCAGGTTTCTGTGACTCCAGCTCTTTCCTCGGACTACACTCTCACACCCTTGCGTGATGTCCAGGACTCCTCGTGCTTGTGTGCCAATGGACGAAAGACCTTCAGTTGGACAATGGCCCCCTCTGTCCTGGGTTAGTCTTCATCTGTTCAAACGGCAGAATGCATGTCAACCTGAGTTGTGTACTGTCACCGTATTGGATGTTGTGTAACCTGCGCTGTACTGTGTGTAGGGGTTTTGAACGTGTCTGTTAGTGCGGAGGCTGTCCGGTCCCAGACTGCGTGTGACAATGGGGTTGTGAACGTACCGGAGAGAGGACGCGTTGACACAGTCACACGGAGCCTGCTGGTGAAGGTATGTAGTGTACTGCTGTGGGAGAACTAACGTTAGGTAGCACAGATACTGCCTCTGAAATGAATCCCTCTCCTCCTCCAGGCTGAGGGAACAGAGAAGAGCCACACCTACAACTGGTTGCTGTGTCCTACTGGTCAGTAATGAATCAACGTTGAATGTTCACGGTGGTTGACGTGATCATCTTCATTCAGCTCCTCTTTGTGTCCACAGGAGAAGCTCTGACGGAGGAGGTGGAACTGCAACTTCCCCAGAATGTGGTGGATGGCTCTGCTAGGATTTCCCTCTCAGTTCTGGGTAAAATAAACCATTGTGTAGTGGTGGGAAGTGACGATGCTGCTGTTTGCTGTAACAGAAGTCCCTTTTTTCTCTGTAGGGGACATCCTGGGTCGGGCCCTCAACAACCTGGATGGACTGTTGCAGATGCCGTATGGGTGTGGGGAGCAGAATATGGCCCTGCTCTCCCCCAATATCTACATCCTGGAGTACCTGAGGAACACAGAGCAGCTCACGCCAGCCATCCTAGAAAAGGCCACCAAGTTCCTCACTAGTGGTAGGAGAGTCCCTTAAAATCTGTCTTGATTAGATGCCAAATCCACAAACCGGGCTGGATTTGTCCAATTAGAGAATTTTGTTTTCTATTTTAAAGTGTTTCTCCACGGTGTACCCTGCTGTCATGGTAACGGCGGAGCTGCATAACAGATGATATCACTGACCCAACACATGGTTTTCTACTGAAGTCATTTGATGGTAGAATATTGACACTGTCTCATAGCACCCTATTCCTTACATAGGGCAGGACTCTCCGACCTTGTTACTGTCCTGTATGTAGGTTTTCACTCCAACCCTAATCTCGCTCCCCTTCTAATAATTAGCTGGTTGAATGGGGTTAATTACAACTTGGTTGGAGAGTAGCTCTCCATGAACAGGGTTGGAGAGCCCTGATGTGGATATATAGGGAGCCGTTTGGGGCACAACTCTGGGAATAGAACAAGCGCTTGGTCACCGTTGATGATAAAAACCCACCGGCAGGTTACCAAAGGCAGCTGAACTACAAGAATGCCGATGGTGCGTACAGCACGTTTGGACAAGGCTTGGGGAACACCTGGTGAGTACTTGGCTTGTTTTTCACCTACTGGTAGTTTCAATGACGTATTGACCAATCAAATGGCATCTCTGGCATGGAGACGATGGATAGGACAGCTGACGTGTGATGTCATGACTTGGAGCTTGACGATATTATGTCAGGGCTTTTAAATGAATCCACTTCTTTCTTCAGGCTGACTGCTTTTGTCTTGAGATCCTTCGGCAAAGCCCAGTCTTTCATCTATGTTGACCCGGCAACGATGGAGCAATCCAAGACTTGGTTGGACCGTCAACAAGGCCAACATGGCTGTTTCAGAACTTTAGGGAAGCTCTTGAACAACCGAATGAAGGTATTTATATTGCTAATAAACTGGTTGTCTGTTTCGTCAGACCGGCCGTAGTTTGATTTCAACAGGCTAGATACAGTTGGTGTCTTGACATTGTTTTCTAGGGTGGAGTGACGGATGAAGTCACACTGACGGCTTACATCACTGCTTCAATGCTGGAGCTCAACATGTCCGTGACGGTAAGTAGCTTCACTCCGTGGAACCATTTCTCACACCGTCATTACAGGCAACTCATTCAGCCTCCTGTATGAAATCTGTCTTACATCAACTGTCATTTACAGCTTCTACGACGTAGTGAAGTAATTTCTCTGCTAGTAGCCTATGAAATGACAAAGAATGGGCTTAGATATGGAAGGGAACACCCCCCTGAAATGGACAAAAATGAATGGGAAGTTATTGGCACTGGACAAACCATATACACGGTGTCCAATACCGCTCAATTCGGCGTCGTTGATTGCAAATGCCATATGGCAAATGCCAGGTGTAACACTTTGAAAATCCACTGTGGTTTTTCATATTGCAAATGCAACAAGTCAACATCAAAAAGCAACATTTTGAAAAAGTGAGAAAAAAAAATGGATCGTTTTTCGAAATTCTTTTGATTTGTGTCAATTACACATGTATAAGGACTTCATCAACATACTTTAGTCATTTGTTATTTATTTTTTACTTGTGCATATGTTTTGTCCATTTGCAATGTGATTTCATAGGAAGTCAAAAGTAACTTTTTTTTGGGGGCCAAATGTCTTAATTTGACATGCTCAAAAATCCTGCAGAAATGCCAAATTGACTGGCCTGATGAACACAGGATGGCCGGGCATTGATCGCTCGTTGTGTTGATTTCATTATTGGTTTATGTTTTCTCACTTTTGCAAATTCACTGTGCATTTGCAATATGGTTCAATGGGCATTTACCATCACGAATTTGTCATGCTAAAAAAATCCTGCAGGAATGCAAAATTGATGGCTGGGCAGTGATTCTGGTACCTCACTGTTTAAACATATTGCAAATGGACAGTAGTCACCAGCAAGTCACTGTCCATCAGTCAATTAGATATCATTCTGACACCAAACCCACTTTTTCCAAATCGTTTAGTAGCCAACTATCTCATACTACAGAGCTGGCCCAAAATTCACAACGCCTTCTCTTCAAACCATAATAAAAACGTAGTTACGTTCCAGCTGCGGGTCCTAGCTGAGGCAACTCAGAATCCCAAGTTTCAGGCTCGATAGGTCATTTGGTGCCCGAGCAAGACCCTAATTGGTGCTGAAAATCCACTGTTTTCCATGCCTTGCTACGGGGTCCTTGAATGAGCTATCGGACAAAAACGTTGGGGTCCGTCTATATGGGCCGAGGCGGTCGCAATGCACCTAGTCTTGCGACTCTGGGACATTTCTAAATGTTGTCATTTTCGTGATGGTCAAAATGAATTGAAGTCATTGCAAATGTACGAGGCTGTTTCTCGGTCCGAGAACCTTCTAGTGCGTGGTGAGTTACGTGGCTCTATCGACCTGCGGTCTAGAACAGGTTTCGGAACTCTAGGTCTGACGGTTCTTTAAAAGTTCCAACAAGGTTAACTAATACAGGCACTGTCTGTCTCTTTGCACCCCAATGGGTCCCTCCTGCCAAGCTGTGTGTGATTTAGTTTTTCTTTGAAATGTTATGGGAAAAATGACTGATTTACAGTTCATGGGGGTTGCCTAATCACACATATGAAGTTTTGAAAAGATCTGACCTTTCTAACCCTTGGAAACAGCCAATATGACACCATTTAAGGCACTTCCGGTTGGCACAGGAAGCTATAAATAAACTCATATCCTGATTGGGGTATGCCTTTACAGAATCCTGAGTTTTAACTGAGTTATTTACGGAGGGTTTAGTGAGTGTTATTTCAGAAAATCACAAATCTCGCAGAGCTCCGCAGCACACTTTAAAAAGATTCGTATGAACACCCTGCAACTGGATCTGTAACTGTTTAAAAAAAAAAAACATCACCAATTTGACATTGTACGATTTCTCTTAAATTACGATAGATAAATGGCTGGTTCTTTTTTTTATTTACACCAGAGGCTCCTTGACTTGACTTGCTCATTTTAATTTTGGACCTTTTTTCCCAGAAAAATGGCCATAACTCAAGAACCGTTGAGGCCTAGACGCCATCTTGTTCGGGGCCAACTGCCCATTATGCCAAACCTACGCTCACCAAGTTTCGGCTTTGAAATAATTTCCGTTTAGGAGAAGGCCACGTTGTGATTCGTGATGTTTTGTACATTTGCAATATGATTGCTTATGCCCTCTTGTGGGATTTACCGGGACAGCGGAATAATGACAAATTTGATTATTTTATCAAACGGAAACCGAATGTCTGAGTTCGTTTGACTTCCCGGTAGATCCGGCCCTGCCGCACGGCCCGACTCCGTCCGTGAATTTTACAAACGTTTTCGGACGTCTAGTAAGGGACCGTATATTTGCAATATGGACTTTCTCACTAACCATATGGCGACTGTCAAAATGTTCCCTTAAGGTATGTTGCTACTGTAAAGTGAGAAAGGAAATGTGCTGTAGTCTGGTCCCAGATCTGTTGGTGTTTATTTTTAGCAGGGGACCTCTGCATATACACAAATTATGCCCTTTACAAACAATCCCGTTCCTCAGCAGAAAGTGTTCCCTAATCAACAATTTGAACTGCCTGAGGCCCCAGAACAGCAAGTTGAATGGAACCCAGTCCAAACTGATCTGGGACCAGGCTGGCTTTTAATGTGCTGCTGTCATTCTGTGCTCTAGGATCCTGTTGTGGACCACAGCTTGTCTTGCCTGAAGAACTCCACCAGTGATTTGTCCAACACCTACGCTACTGCTCTGCTGGCCTACACCTTCACCCTGGCAGGTGACGTGGAGACACGGGCCCGGCTTCTGCAGCACCTCGACACCATCTCATTTCAAGAGGGTGAGCTATATCCTGGTAGCGCTGTCTTGCCTTGATTGAGCATGCCTGGATAATGGAGTACTCCTAAAAGTGCAAACCATCTGGCACTCCAGATGGGCCCAATACAATAGTAACTTTAAATTATTGTTAAGAAAAAAATACCCTAAAATAGTTTTGGAAATGAATTGGGGAGGTCAGAACTTTGTATTGTGTAGTCTGTATTAGGATGAATAAGCTAGTCCTTATTCTTGTGTGTGTGTGCTCCTCAACCCTCAGGGGGTCTCCTGCACTGGTCCCAGTCCTCCTCGGAGACCTCACCCTCCCTGGAGGTGGAGATCAGCTCGTACGTTCTGCTGGCGTCCCTCAGTGCCTCTTCTCGGTCTACCTCTGACCTGGGCTACGCCTCCCGCATCGTCAGGTGGCTGGTGAGGCAGCAGAACGCCTACGGAGGCTTCTCTTCCACCCAGGTATACTTCCTAAACACCAGTGGTCTGAAATGGGGCACTAGTACAAACATTGACTTGTATCAGACCACAGGGCATGTGTTCTTCATGTCCAACCTGGTGAGGCTCCCTTCCACTGATAGAGCAACTGTTCAATGTGAGGAAAATAATCAACCCTTCAAAATGGTCTCTTTTCATTTTGAACTGATTGTCCTGTGGTGTGCATGTCTAGGACACGGTGGTGGCCCTCCAGGCCCTGGCTCTCTACTCCACCAGGGTGTTCAGTAGAGGAGGAGCCAGCACAGTGACGGTAAGGTCTCCCAGTGGGGACCGGTGCCTCTTCCATGTGAACCAAAACAACAAGCTTCTGTACCAGGAGAGGGCGCTGCAGGACACAGAAGGGAAGTACAGCGTTGAAGTGCAGGGCAGTGCTTGTGCCTCAGTGCAGGTCAGTGAATATGCATCTCTCCTCCAGTCCTGTGGCGCAAGATGCACTTTAATACACATTACAGGGAAGCTGTTTCTTCTGGCTCATAAAATGTTTGTATTCGGACAGGATGGTTTCCCTGACTTCCTCTTCTCTATCCCAGGTGGTGCTCCGCTACAACGTCCCTACTCCTACCAGAAGCACAACGCTCAGTATCCAGGTGACTCCAGAGGTGGACTGCAACAGGACGTCTTTGAGACCCAGAGTCACGCTGAAGCTCCAGTCTCTGTAAGAATGAAGGACATATTTGTATGAATTATTTGAAATGTGTCATCTTGGAGCGTGATCTGCAGAATGGGTTTGACCAAAATGAATTAGTGCTATACCTGTGCATAGGTTATTGACCTTCTGGTTGGTACCTCGGCTTGGATCAGTCAGAATGCTTATCTGGTCTTTATGGCTAAAATAATCCAAGCATTTGATTATGAAAATCAGTTGTCAATCATCTTTCTCAGATATCATGGAAAGGAGCTCACCACCAATATGATTATAGTGGATTTGAAAATGCTCTCTGGGTTTTCTCCAGATCCAGACTCTTTGGGGAGGGTGAGTTGTTGGGCCCTTTATCCATGGAGGTCTTGCCTCATCTGTGTCCTTTTGTTTAAGGATGACGGTTCTTTGTTCATGCAATATCAATGACTTGTCTTCACAGCTGAGGGGTTCAAGTCAAGTGGCTCGTGTTGATATCAAAGATGACCATGTGTTAATGTACTTGACAGAGGTGAGGTGAAAACCATTCACATGGCGCTTCATTTAAACATAATATATTTTGATGTACAGTAACTTCTGCTTTGATCATTTAATGACCCGTATGTTTGTTTTTCTCCCAACAGCTGACATCACTTCCTTTCCGCATCACCCTGGACATCATACAGGAGCTCCCAGTACAGAATCTAAAGCCAGCAGTGGTCAAGATCTATGACTACTACCAGCCAAGTAAGTTACTCTACTAGCCCCTCTTCTGAGGAACATTTGGTCAACTTGTTTTCATTTACTGAGACGAAGCTGTCTTGTGGTTACAGGTGACCAGGCTGAGACAGAATACGTCTTCCCTTGCAAGTAGGGGTTCCAAACTGGTGAGCTACTTGAAATCTGTAGTTATTGGTGATGAATTGTGTACTATACATGATTTTAGGGAGCCAGTCTTCCTTTAATCTAAATGCTGGTCAGTTTGCTAAAGGATTCATTAAATGTCTTTGCTCCTTGACAGATGGAAGAAGATGTCACACCTGCAACCCTTGAGACGTCTTTCAAGTGCTGAAGTAAAACTATGGATCTGGAAATAAAGTGTTTCATTAGAACCCCTTTCTGGAGCCTTTTGTCTTTGAGTATTGAGGCAGTGGTGTTCATCCTGGGGTACATTTTAAGGAATGTGATTGGGTCCAGTAAACAGAGCAGCTCTCTGGCGGTGTAGTTTCCATCTGTGCTGTTAATCAGGGTCGCCAACTGTACAATGGTGTAGATGTTGGGTTCTCATCTTTTGTTCCTCAGTCTGTGACATGGACCCCTGTAGTTGTGAAGGCCTGCTTCTCATCAGGGAATGGGTCAGGACTTTTTACCACTAAATGATACAAACTTCTTACAAGATATTGAGTCCTGGTTATGAGTTCCTGATGAATGGTGTGGGCAGGGCAGATGTGGTGGTAAATGCCTCACAAATCAATGAGATTGACGACCCAACAGATACTCTAGAGCCCTACTGACGACCCAACAGGTACTCTAGAGCCCTACTGACGACACAACACGCATCTCGTTCATAGACTTTAGTATGCAAACATACTGGGATTAAGAGTAGCTGTCAAAAGCAGTGTTTCTGACCTGACAATGGGACAGAACAGACATGTTCTGGGTTGACTACTGTACATGCTGAGCTGTCAAACGAAGCAATTACTCTACTTTCGACGGCGGTACAATACCAGATGTTTCGGTTCAGAAGATTTAGCAAGCCCTCTTGATTGGACAGTACATAGGAATTCTTAAACAATAGTGAAAACAAACATATCACCATGTGAATTGTTCCCATGTTTCATGAGCTGAAAAAAGATCCCAGAAATGTCCCATACGCATAAAGAAAGCTCTCAAATTGTGCACAAATTTGAGCATTTGGACTTTTCCAAGGTTATCCCATCCACTTGACAGGTGGGGCTGATGACACGTGTTCACCTTGTGCTGAGGACAATGAGGCCGCTCTGAAATGTGCATTTGTCGCAATGCCACAGCTGTCAAGTTGAGGGCGCGTGCAATTGGCATGCTGACTGCAGAAATGTCTGCCAGAGTTATTGCCAGATAATTAAGTCATTTCTCTACTGTTTTCCGCATCAAAAGTCATTTGTAAAGAATGTGCCAGTACTTCCAACCGGCCTCACGACCAGGAATTGTAATCTTGCCAGCCCAGGAACTCCACATCCGGCTTCACCTGCAGGATCGTCAGAGACCAGCCACCTGGCAGCTGATGAAACTGGAGTATTTCTGGCTGTAGCAAAGCCTTTTCATGGGGGGGGGGGGTCACTCTGATTGTCTGGCTCAGTGGGTGGGCCTATGCCCTCCCATGATATCATAGATCAGGCCTCATTTATTTCAATTGACTGCTTTCCTTATATAAACTGTAACTCAAGTTGTTGCATGTATATTAATGGATAATATCAACCCACTTCAGTGGTCACTGTTACGGGTGCAATGATATCAAGTGTATTCTATCCATAAACTCAGATTAGGACCCTGACAGTCAGTTGGAGCCAGTAAGGCAGTGGTCACCAAACCACCCTGTAGTCTCCTGGGGGAACTCAATCACTTGTGGCTGAGTAACAGGGTGTTTTTCACTTGCATTGTTAATTCCAAATGGACCTCAAACCCCTACACATCTTAGTCACTCTGGTATATCTGCAAGGATTGTCAGTGGTATTGTAGGTAGCCTAGTGGTTAGGGTGTTGGGCCAGTGAGCGAATCCCCGAGATCACAAGAATCTGTCGTTCTGCCCCTGAACAAGGCAGTTAACCCACCATTCCTCATAAATAAGAATGTTCTTAACTGACAAGTTAAAGGATAAATAAATTGTCAGGTCGCTATGTTTTGGGAACAAAACATTAAGTGACGATTATTGTATTGGACAATATACAAATGTGTTTGAGATCATTTGAAAAATTATTTTATTGAGAATGTATTTATTAGATGTAAAAAATCTAAATGTAAAGATTTGAAGGTTTAGTTTTGGGGTGTTGTGAGAAATGAGTCCACAGAAATATGGTCCAAAAATGGTGTCCCCGCTAAAGAAGTTAATACCACTGGGCTAGTAGGAGTTACCACCCTATTTCTAGTACCGCTCATTTCAAATCAGTCAGGGGAAGTGACGAGCACACTTTGGGAGGAAGGAGAGAGAATTGGGACACGGTCCCAACATTTCTAAAGGGATGCTACCCTCTTCTGTCGTATCATGTAGAGAAGGTTTTGGCTTTCGACTTCCTCTTTCTGGGCAGCAGGGGGGAGAGGGTGGTAGCCAGAGGTTCCTCTTTGACCAGTGTGGCTGAGGAGGGGGGTGGTAACCCCAAACCAAGAGAACCAGGCTCCAGCTTGACCCTGGAGGTCTTGGGGGAGCGAGGTGACCCAGCTTTAGGCCTCTTGGCTGGGGAGGCTTGGTGGGCAGAGGGGCAGCTGTGCTGGTTCAGACACACGGAGCAGAGAGGATTGACAGGTAGACACACCTGTTGACCAAACCCCACCAGCAACCAGTTGATCTCACTCCATAGATCCCTGTGTCGGGGAAGAGAGAGGAAGATCATCAATCACCATCTCAGTCTTCATCAAAATCATGTCGGACAGAAATCACAAGGCAAAATGTTTCTCTTTCCTGCTGTAAGGGATCTGATTGGTCAGTGACTGGTTAACCAGTGACCTGATGGGGTAGAGGAAGTGGTGGGGTCACCTTGGTAACCAGTCTTCCAGGGCCTTGCGTGTCTCCTCTGGGTTCTTGGTCCCACCTCTTGTCCATCCCAGCCGGTTGGAGATACGGTGGACGTGTGTGTCCACGCCTACTCACACACACAAACAATAGAAAAACTATCCCATTATAAGACGCCCACAATATAATCCAATAGAACTACAACTGCACAACATTAGACCACATCACAACATGCAGACTAGAGTATGGGATTTGTAGTCCTACAATTGAAGTCAGAAATTTACATACACTTAGATTGGAGTCATCAAAACTTGTTTTTCAACCACTCCACAAATGTCTTGTTAATTAACTAACTACAGTTTTGGCAAGTTGGTTAGGACATCTACTTTGTGCATGACAAGTAATTTTTCCAACAATTGGTTACAGACAGATTATTTCACTTATAATTCACTGTATCACAATTCCAGTGGGTCAGAAGTTTACATACACTAACTTGACTATGCCTTGAAACAGCTTGGAAAAATTCCAGAAAATGTCATGGCTTTAGAAGCTTCTGATTGGCTAATTGACATTATTTGAGTCAATTGGAGGTGTACCTGTGGATGTATTTCAAGGCCTACCTTCAAACTTAGTGACTCTTTGCTTGACATCATGGGGAAATCAAAAGAAATCAGCCAAGACCTCAGATTTTTTTTTTAGACCTCCACAAGTCTGGTTCATCCTTGGGAGCAATTTCCAGACGCCTGAAGGTACCAGGTTCATCTGTACAAACAATAGTACGCAAGTATAAACACCATCATCTGATGAAACAAAAATATAACTGTTTGGCCAAAATGACCATCAAAACATAACGTTTTGAGGAGAAAGGGGGAGGCTTGCAAGCCGAAGAACATCAGAACCATGAAGCACGGGGGTGGCAGCATTATGTAGTGGGGGTGCTTTGCTGCAGGAGGGACAGGTGCACTTCACAAAATAGATGGCATCATGAGGATGGACAATTAGGTGGATATATTGAAGCAACATCTCAAGATATCAGTCAGGAAGTTAAAGCTTGGTCACAAATGGGTCTTCCAAATGGACAATGACCCCAAGCAAACAAATTTGTGGCAAAATGGCTTAAGGACAACAAAGTCAAGGTATTGGAGTAGTCATCACAAAGCCCTGAACTCAATCCTATAGAAAATGTGAGGGCAGAACTGAAAAAGCGTGTGTGAGCAAGGAGGCCTACAAACCTGACTCCGTTACACCAGCTCTGTCAGTAGGAATGGGCCAAAATTCACCCAACTTATTGTGGGAAGGTTGTGGAAGGCTACCTGAAATGTTTGACCCAAGTTAAACAATTTAAAGGCAATGCTACCAAATACTAACTGAGTGTATGTAAACTTTGACCCGCTGGGAATGTGATCAAAGAAATACAACCTCTACTATTATTCTGACATTTCACATTATTAAAATAAAGTGGTGATCCTAACTGACCTAAAACAGGGAATTTTGACTAGGATTAAATGTCAGAAATTGTGAAAAACGTTAAATGTATTTGGCTAAGGTGTATGTAAACTTCTGACTTCAAACTGTATATGAGCCATACCTACCTATGCCAGAGACCTGGTGCCAGGCGATGTCCATGGCCAGGTGAGCCATCTTGGGTCCTACTCCAGGTAGTCGTACCAGGCCCTCCACTGTGTTAGGGATGTCCCCTCTAAACTCCCTCTGGAGCATCACTGACGTCTGCTTCAGGTACTTCACCTTGGTCTGGAGGGGGGGGGGTTGGAGAGAAGACATGTCAAGGTTTTATTCATTAGTATTCACACCCCTTGACTTTTTCCACATGGTACAGCCTGAATTTAAAATGGATTACGTTGAGATTTGTCACTGGCCTACCCACAATACCCCATAATGTGGAATGTTTTTATTCTTTTACAAATTAATTAATAAAAAGCTGAAATGTCTTGAGTATTCAACCCTTTGTTGTGACTAAATAATAATAATAATACAAGTAGACTAAATAATAATAATAATAATAATTAATAAATAATAATAATAAAAGTAGACTAAATAATAATAATAATAAAAGTAGACTAAATAATAATAATAATAATAATAATAATAATAATAATAATAATAATAATAATAATAATAATAATAATAAATAAATAATAAAAGTAGACTAAATAATAATAATGATAAAAGTAGACTAAATAATAATAATGATAAAAGTAGACTAAATAATAATAATAATAATAATAATAATAATAATAATAATAAATAAATAATAAAAGTAGACTAAATAATAATAATGATAAAAGTAGACTAAATAATAATAATAATAATAATAATAATAATAATAATAATAAATTAATAATAAAAGTAGACTAAATAATAATAATAATAATAATAATAATAATAATAAATTAATAATAAAAGTAGACTAAATAATAATAATAATAATAATAATAATAATAATAATAATAAATTAATAATAAAAGTAGACTAAATAATAATAATAATAATAATAATAAATAATAATAATAATAATAAATAAATAATACAAGTAGACTAAATAATAATAATAATAATAAATAATAATAATAATTAATAAATAATAAAAGTAGACTAAATAATAATAATAATAATAATAAATAATAATAATAATAATAATAAATAATAAAAGTAGACTAAATAATAATAATAATAATTATAATAATAATAATTAATAAATAATAAAAGTAGACTAAATAATAATAATAATAATTTCAGGTGGAAATATTTGCTTAACAAGTTGCATTGACTCACTCTGTGTGCAATAATAGAGTTTAACATGACTTTTGAATGACTGCCTCATCTCTGTACCCCACACATATAATTATCTGTAAGGTACCTCAGTCGAGCAGTTCATTTCAAACAGATTCAACCACAAAAACTAGGAAGGTTTTCCAATGGCTCATAAAGTAGAGCAGATGGGTTGGTAGATGGGGGAAAAAAAATAATATATATATATATATTTTATTAATTATATTGAATATCTCTTTCAACATGGTGAAGTTAGTAATTACACTTTGGATGGTGTCGATACACCCAGTCACTACAAAGATACAGGCGTTCATCCCAACTCAGTTCCCGGAGAGGAAGGAAACTGCTCAGGGATTTCACCATGAGACAAATGGTGACTAAGTTCAATGGCTGTGATAAAACACTGAGGATGGATCAATAACATTGTAGTTACTCCACAATAATAACATAAATGACCAAGTGTAAAGAAGGAAGCCTGTACAGAATACAAATACTCCAGAACATGCATCCTGTTTGCAACAAGTCACTAAAGTAATACTGCAAAAAACTGTGTCAAAGCAATACATTTTTTGTCCTGAATACAAAGTGTTGTATTGGATTTGCCTCAAACATTTTACGGATTACCAATCTCCATATTTTAAAGGATAGGGGTGGCTGCATCATGTTATGGGTATGCTTTTAATTGTTAAGGACAGGAGAGTTTTTCAGGATAAAATAAACAGAATGGAGCTAAGCACAGGCAAAATCCTGGAGGAAAACCTGGTTCAGTCTACTTTCCACCAAACACTGGCAGATGAATTCATCTTTCAGCAGGACAATAACCTAAAACACAAGGCCAAATATACACTGGAGTTGCTTACCAAGAAGACAGTTAATGTTCCTGAGTGGCCGAGTTACAATTTTGACTTAAATAAATAAAAATATATGGCAAGACCTAATGGTTGTCTAGCAATGAACAACAACCAATTTGACGGAGCTTGAAGAATTTTGAAAAGAATAATGGGCAAATGATGCATAATCTAGGTGTGGAAAGCTCTTAAGAAACTTCCCCAGAAAGACTCACAGCTGTAGTCACTGTCACATGTATTGACTCAGGGGGTTGAATTACTTATCTAATCAAGATATATTAGTGTTTTATTTCCATGAATTTTCTACAAATATTTATACTTTATCTGTGACAGAGTGTAGATCGTTGACCCATAACCCCCACAATTAAATCGATTTTAATCCCACTTTGTAACACAACAAAATGTGGAAATAGTCGAGGGGTGTGAATACTTTGTGAAGGCAGTGTACAGTGTGCGTTACCCTCCAAAAGCCGACAGGGTAGATGAGTTGTCCCAGTGTGTCATCGTCAGTGTTGACTATGTTGTCCACTGTACAGCCATGAGCCCTGAGTCTCTGCAGAGCCGCACTGGTCACCTGGTCCCTTGTCTGGCTTGACAACATCAGAGACACCAGCACCTGGTAACGTCGCACCTGGTGGAAGAGATGAGGAGGAGGGGAGAGAGATGAATCACACTTCATCATCTGGCAGTTCCGATCGATGAATCTGGGTTTGGCGGATGCCAGGAAAACGCTACCTGCCCCAATGCATAGTGCCAACTGTAAAGTTTGGTGGAGAAAGAATAATGTTCTGGGGCTGTTTTTCCATTGTCCGGGCTAGGCCCCTTAGTTCCAGTGAAGGGAAATCTTTACACAACAGCATACAATAATATTTTAGAAGATTCTGTGCTTCCAACTTTGTGGCAACAGTTAGGGGAAGGCCCTTTCCTGTTTTAGCATGACAACGCCCCTGTGCACAAAGTGAGGCCCATACAGAGTGTGGATCGATGTGGAAGAATTTGACTGGCCTGCACATAGCCCTGACTTCAACCACATCGAACACCTTTGGGATGAATTGAAACGCCGACTGCAAACCAGGCCTAATCGCCCAACATCAGTGCCCGACCTCACTAATGCTCTCTTGGCTGCAAGTCCCTGCAGCAATGTTCCAACATCTAGTGGAAAGCCTTCCCAGAAGAGCGGAGGCTGTTATAGCAGTAAAGGAGGGGGACCAACTCAATATAAAATGCCCATGATTTTGGAATGAGATGTTCAATGAGCAGGTGTCCACATACTTTTGGTTATGTAATGCATCTCCTTGCTAGTATGCCTCTTATCCACTGCCTTGTGTCAAAATGGAGTGTTCAGTAGGCGTACACCGTTTCTAAAGAGGTCTCCACTCTCAGAATGAGGTTGACTCATCACTCCTGGTGGGAGAACAGGTGTGCATAACTAACATATCCCGTAACATCTAACTTGTATATCCTTGTCTGTCATGGTGGTATAGCCTGATTGAACTGGCCTCATAAAAACAGCTTGGGATGTATTAATTAGTCGCACACTGTAGCAAAAAGTTTTCCAACGGATAACGTACTGCAGCGAAATCAAGTGTTTCTATTGGACAAATTCAGCTAAGTCCTGCCTAATTCTGTTTGCTTCTGTTTGGTTCCTAATGAATACACCCCAGCTACACCCCAGCTAGCTAGCTCGGCCCATCTCCCATCTCCAACACTTTTGCACTGTTTGTTTCGTAAGCTCATAACAAATCATATCCAGTGACATAACTGCAGTTCCACATCCTCCTTTTATAGTGCTGGATGTATTTCACCTTTATCCTGGAACATAAATCAGATCTACAGCCTTCTGACCCTGCTCTGTAGAACCCCTCCACCTCTAATGGGCATTCTACTGTTCTACCTGCAGGGTTCATCTCGTGGTGGAACCCTGCTACTACCTCTGTGTGTTCTACTGTTCTACCTGGATGGTTCAACTAGTTCTACTGGTGGAACCCTGCTACTACCTCTGTGTATTCTACTGTTCTACCTGCAGGGTTCATCTAGTTCTACTGGTAGAACCCTGCTACTACCTCTGTGTATTCTACTGTTCTACCTGCAGGGTTCATCTAGTTCTACTGGTGGAACCCTGCTACTACCTCTGTGTGTTCTAACGACCTACAGGAAACAGCCACCACCAGCCGTGGAAAAGGAGTTTGTGTGATTGGCACAGACGACATACTGTATGTGTCAGGAATGAGCCCTTTGTGTGTTACATATTGTCATGACCAGTGTTACATATCGTCATGACCAGTGTTACATTTCGTCATGACCAGTGTTACATTTCGTCATGACCAGTGTTACATTTCGTCATGACCAGTGTTACATCGCGGCATTACCAATACATAATCCTTCATAGACCTACATAGATCCTGACCAGTACTACATAGACCTACAAAGATCCTGACCAGTACTACATAATCCTTCATAGACCTACATAGATCCTGACCAGTACTACATAGACCTAAATAGATCCTGACCAGTACTACATAGACCTACATAGATCCTGACCAGTGCTACATAATTCTTCATAGACCCTGACCAGTACTACATAGACCTACATAGATCCTGACCAGTGCTACATAATCCTTCATAGACCCTGACCAGTACTACATAGACCTACATAGATCCTGACCAGTACTACATAATCCTTCATAGACCTACATAGATCCTGACCAGTACTTTTACCTTGGCCAGATTGCAATTGTAAATGAGAACTTGTTCTCAACTTGCCTACCTGGTTAAATAAAGGTGAAATAATTGTTTTATTTATTAAGATCCTGACCAGTACTACATAGGCCTACATAGACCCTGACCAGTACTACATAGGCCTACATAGACCCTGACCAGTACTACATAGGCCAACATAGATCCTGACCAGAACTACATAGGCCTACATAGACCCTGACCAGTACTACATAGGCCTACATAGACCCTGACCAGTACTACATAGGCCTACATAGATCCTGACCAGTACTACATAGGCCAACATAGATTCCTGATCAGTATCAGAGCTAGACCCTGTGGTCTTTGACAGACAGTGAAACATCTCGTGCTCCAGTGAGTTACACCTGCCGCAGGTGAGAGGTTTGTGACCAGTAATGACCTGGAAGTACATCTGTTGGTTTCTAACCCCCCAGTAGACATGCTGGTCGAGCTGCTGCAGTACAGCAGCACAGTGGGCAGAGAACCTACAGCGGTGGGGAGTAAAAACTACAATTTGGTTAATTTAGAGGGGCCTATTTTGCCCCAATTGACTATTTTCAGGGGTATTTTTTTGGGGGGGAGAGCGGAGCTCCCTCAACCTCCTACAATACTTTAGGGGCAAAATATAGGGTCAAAATGCACAAAGCCCTGGTGTAGATCAGGTCTCCGCCCCACGGGTCTAGATCAGGTCTCCGCCCCACGGGTCTAGATCAGGTCTCCGCCCCACGGGTCTAGATCAGGTCTCCGCCCCACGGGTCTAGATCAGGTCTCCGCCCCACGGTCTAGATCAGGTCTCCGCCCCACGGGTCTAGATCAAGTCTCCGCCCCACGGGTCTAGATCAAGTCTCCGCCCCACGGGTCTAGATCAGGTCTCCGCCCCACGGGTCTAGATCAGGTCTCCGCCCCACGGGTCTAGATCAGGTCTCCGCCCCACGGGTCTAGATCAGGTCTCCGCCCCACGGGTCTAGATCAGGTCTCCGCCCCACGGGTCTAGATCAGGTCTCCGCCCCACGGGTCTAGATCAGGTCTCCGCCCCACGGGTCTAGATCAGGTCTCCGCCCCACGGGTCTAGATCAGGTCTCCGCCCCACGGGTCTAGATCAGGTCTCCGCCCCCACGGGTCTAGATCAGGTCTCCGCCCCACGGGTCTAGATCAGGTCTCCGCCCCACGGGTCTAGATCAGGTCTCCGCCCCACGGGTCTAGATCAGGTCTCCACCCCAGGTGTAGATCAGGTCTCCACCCCAGGTGTAGATCAGGTCTCCATCCCAGGTGTAGATCAGGTCTCCACCCCAGGTGTAGATCAGGTCTCCACCCCAGGTGTAGATCAGGTCTCCATCCCAGGTGTAGATCAGGTCTCCACCCCAGGTGTAGATCAGGTCTCTACCCCAGGTGTAGATCAGGTCTCTACCCCAGGTGTAGATCAGGTCTCTACCCCAGGTGTAGATCAGGTCTCTACCCCAGGTGTAGATCAGGTCTCTACCCCAGGTGAATGCCAGGTCAGAGACGACGAACAGGTAACTGTTGAGCTCCCTCTGCCTGGCAGGGTGGACTGAAGACAACCTCTGTGAAGCAGGAGAAGGCTAGGGCGAACTCGGGGAAGGTGAGGGCGTACTCGGGGAAGGTGAGGGCGCGGGAGAGGGAGGAGCCGAGGCAGGAAGCGGTCTCTTGGTAGGGCAACAGGAGGTTCATGATACCAGGGAAGAATGTGTGGACGGCACGGAGCAGGGGGTAGCAGGGGATGGTCCACCTCTGACCCGGAGAGGATGAGGGAGCGGACAGAGGGGGAGGGGAGGCAGTGGCCAGGGGAGGTAAGAGGAGGGGAGAGGAAGGAAGGTGGGGAGGTAAGAGGGAGAGAGGAGGGGAGCGGAAGGAAGGTGGGGAGGTAAGAGGGGGAGAGAGGAGGGGAGAGGAAGGAAGGTGGGGAGGTAAGAGGGGGAGAGAGGAGAGGAGGGGATGTACGGTAGTGGGGGGTGTACGACAGAGAGACAGAAACCAGTGGGGTCTCACCCACCTCATCAGGGGCGTGTGTGTCGTAGCATTTCTCCGCCCCCATGAGGTCAACAGGTGCGTCCCTGGCACTCCTCATCTGACGCACATGACCCAGCTGCTTACTCCAATCAGGAGGCTCCCAGTGTTTAGGCTCCTCCTTCCCATCGTATTCCACCTTCACCTGGCCCCGCCTCCTACGCAGGATGGGTGCCAGTGGTAACAGGGACAGGGCTTTGTCTGGCTCAGCTTGTGATTGGCCGATGGATGAGCGACGGAACCTAGAGGAGCCAATATCTGCATGGTAAAGTAGTGGCGGGGGACAGAAGAACAGTGATGAGGTGTGCTGAACATTCTGAGGCACACAGAAATTATGTCACATTCTTCATGTACAGAACAACTGAACATACAGGAAGTAGTAGACGTCATCGTCACCTGTGTCAAAGATAGTAGGGGTGTATTCAGACTGTGTGCATATAGCCAGGCCATAGGCTCTCTTTCTCTGAAGACTGTCGTCATCTCTTAGTCGTTGTTTTAGGCTACAGCTTGTCCCATCTGAAAGTCCCTCAATCATGCAGCAAGACATTGCTTCAGTTTATAAATGTCAGAAGGGCAATGTTGTGATAAAACGGATTCATACCTGAAGCGTCTCGTCCCAAACTCTGATTTGATACGCTCGAAACTTCTTCCTCCTGTTTCACGTGCGCCCTCAACACTCTCCTCTCCATCCTAGTTTTTAACGTCGTGGCTAAACCGGCATGGGGCACGGTCTTGTTACCGCTCCGAGTGATGACCGCGGTACTCTCAACGAAATAAGGCGAGGTCATTTTGAAACAGTGGAAAGCATAGGAGACAGTTGTGCTGCAAGTGGGACGGACCGTGGCTAACAACATTAGCTTGTTAGCTATTTTAGTGCTAAAATAAAATCTGGTTAGCTAGCTAAAACACATGTATATAAGTTTTGGTAACATTTTCCAAGTACTATTGATGGATATTGAAACGTGACCCACTATGGTTGTTGATTTAATTTTCAAACGACAGGCACGTTAAGACTAGCTAGAACATTAAATGTTACATTTTTAGCTCGACACCTCTTGCTTCGCCGAACAATGTTTTTAGTAGGAACTACATTTCCCATCAGCTCCCGCGACAAACGTGTTTTTATAGGAAGTGCCCGACAGTCCATCCGGTTGTCGAGTGGGGGGACTGATCTGACTTGGGGAAAGCTTTTGAAAAATTGGGATAAACAAATTCTAAATGCATGAATTTGTCTTGCTCGGTATTTTGTCCACCTGCCAGCCTCACGTGAATGACGCCAGAAACACATCTAGATCGATAGAAGGTATGAACTTCCGTTGTTTTTAAAGCCCTAGGTCTGGAACGAAAACAAGCAGATAGCTAGTCAACATTATCTATTTATTAGTGCTTGTTTGTGTCGCTCTTTCTCCCTGTCCGCTATTTTGTCAGCTGTTCCGGACGGATGTTGAACATACACGAATGGGCACCTGAATGGGTACTGTTGTTCCCTATAAAACAGAACTAGATAATATTAGTTAGCTGTCGTTTTTCACTCGGTTCTCTCTCTGCTTGACAGGGAGAATTATTTCAACATTCTCCTGGCTTGTTTCGTGGTACTCTCTCTCCCCCCAGCTAGAACTCAATAGCTGATTGTCGCTGATCCCGAGGATGTAGGTACTACTGACTAGCTACTGAAGTATAGCCTAATTGCGTCCCAAATGGCACTATATTCTATATGTAGTGATTGTGCCATTTGGGGCGTATTCTATATTAGCACGGACACACAAACTACCACTTTCCCGTGACCATAACAGAGTCATCCTAGCTGCTTTCTGTACAAGCGGTTATTATTCGCTTTATGTAACAACAACGTTATGAATATCATATCAAAGGCCCTTTAGAATGTGCAGAGGAATGGAGTGTTTCTACGGCAATTGTTTGCTATCTGATGTGCTCGCTTTGCAAGATGCATGTGGTGTGAGTCTGGACGTGCACTAATTTATGAAGAACCACAGGTGCAAAGGACAAAAACGATGTCGAGAAGGGGTGTGATGTTGGGGCATGTCTCTGTCTCTCATTTATCTGTTTGACAGAAACGATCAGCAGTCACGTAATGCAAAAAGTTGGGCCAGGGCTGCTGGCCCGATCTTTCCTTGATTCCTTGTACTCAAAACACATTTAAGTGAATTTTATTTCTGGTATAAAAATAAATAAAAAACATTGAAGGTCTGAGGAGAAGCAACCTGGTGGTTAAAAGGAGGTGAGTGGGTAGGTGGTGAGGAAACGTAGTCAATAAACTGAACATTGATAACCAACTGTTTTCCGAGACACCAAGACAACTCCATGGCTTTTCTAAATGATACAAAGTTCCCATAGAGGAGTGGAATAATGGACCACCCACTACTATTCATGTTCTCTCTCTACCACCCAATACTATTCATGCTCTCTATCTACCACCCAATACTATTCATGTTCTCTCTCTACCACCCAATACTATTCATGTTCTCTCTCTACCACCCAATACTATTCATGTTCTCTCTCTACCACCCAATACTATTCATGTTCTCTCTCTACCACCCAATACTATCCATGTTCTCCCTCTCTACCACCCAATACTATTCATGCTCTCTCTCTACCACCCAATACTATTCATGTTCTCTCTCTCCCTCCCACCCAATACTATTCATGTTCTCCCTCTCTACCACCCAATACTATTCATGTTCTCTCTCTACCACCCAATACTATTCATGTTCTCCCTCTCTACCACCCAATACTATTCATGTTCTCTCTCTACCACCCAATACTATTCATGTTCTCCCTCTCTACCACCCAATACTATTCATGTTCTCTCTCTACCACCCAATACTATTCATGTTCTCTCTCTACCACCCAATACTATTCATGTTCTCCCTCTACCACCCAATACTATTCATGTTCTCTCTCTACCACCCAATACTATTCATGTTCTCTCTCTACCACCCAATACGATTCATGTTCTCTCTCTCTCTCTACCACCCAATACTATTCATGTTCTCTCTCTACCACCCAATACTATTCATGTTCTCTCTCTACCACCCACCCAATACTATTCATGTTCTCTCTCTACCACCCAATACTATTCATGTTCTCTCTCTACCACCCAATACTATTCATGTTCTCTCTCTACCACCCAATACTATTCATGTTCTCTCTCTACCACCCAATACTATTCATGTTCTCTCTCTACCACCCACCCAATACTATTCATGTTCTCTCTCTACCACCCACCCAATACTATTCATGTTCTCTCTCTACCACCCAATACTATTCATGTTCTCTCTCTACCACCCAATACTATTCATGTTCTCTCTCTACCACCCAATACTATTCATGTTCTCTCTCTACCACCCAATACTATTCATGTTCTCTCTCTACCACCCAATACTATTCATGTTCTCTCTCTACCACCCAATACTATTCATGTTCTCTCTCTACCACCCAATACTATTCATGTTCTCTCTCTACCACCCAATACTATTCATGTTCTCTATCTACCACCCAATACTATTCATGTTCTCTCTCTACCACCCAATACTATTCATGTTCTCTCTCTACCACCCAATACTATTCATGTTCTCCCTCTACCACCCAATACTATTCATGTTCTCTCTCTACCACCCAATACTATTCATGTTCTCTCTACCACCCAATACGATTCATGTTCTCTCTCTCTCTCTACCACCCAATACTATTCATGTTCTCTCTCTACCACCCAATACTATTCATGTTCTCTCTCTACCACCCACCCAATACTATTCATGTTCTCTCTCTACCACCCAATACTATTCATGTTCTCTCTCTACCACTCAATACTATTCATGTTCTCTCTCTACCACCCAATACTATTCATGTTCTCTCTCTACCACCCAATACTATTCATGTTCTCTCTCTACCACCCACCCAATACTATTCATGTTCTCTCTCTACCACCCACCCAATACTATTCATGTTCTCTCTCTACCACCCAATACTATTCATGTTCTCTCTCTACCACCCAATACTATTCATGTTCTCTCTCTACCACCCAATACTATTCATGTTCTCTCTACCACCCAATACTATTCATGTTCTCTCTCTACCACCCAATACTATTCATGTTCTCTCTCTACCACCCAATACTATTCATGTTCTCTCTCTACCACCCAATACTATTCATGTTCTCTCTCTACCACCCAATACTATTCATGTTCTCTCTCTACCACCCAATACTATTCATGTTCTCTCTCTACCACCCAATACTATTCATGTTCTCTCTCTACCACCCAATACTATTCATGTTCTCTCTCTACCACCCAATACTATTCATGTTCTCTATCTACCACCCAATACTATTCATGTTCTCTCTCTACCACCCAATACTATCCATGTTCTCCCTCTCTACCACCCAATACTATTCATGCTCTCTCTCTACCACCCAATACTATTCATGTTCTCTCTCTCCCTCCCACCCAATACTATCCATGTTCTCCCTCTCTACCACCCAATACTATCCATGTTCTCCCTCTCTACCACCCAATACTATCCATGTTCTCCCTTTCTACCACCCAATACTATTCATGCTCTCTCTCTACCACCCAATACTATTCATGCTCTCTCTCTACCACCCAATACTATTCATGCTCTCTCTCTACCACCCAATACTATTCATGTTCTCTCTCTACCACCCAATACTATTCATGTTCTCTCTCTACCACCCAATACTATTCATGTTCTCTCTCTACCACCCAATACTATTCATGTTCTCTCTACCACCCAATACTATTCATGTTCTCTCTCTACCACCCAATACTATTCATGTTCTCTCTCTACCACCCAATACTATTCATGTTCTCTCTCTACCACCCAATACTATTCATGTTCTCTCTCTACCACCCAATACTATTCATGTTCTCTCTCTGACCCTGCTGGTTTTACTAACCTGTGTTCCTCCCTCTGTTTCCCCCAGAGCCCCAGTAGAGTGTAAGCTGCCTGGTCCCTCCCCACAGGACCCCTCCTGGACCCCCAGCCATGAACAAGCAGCCCAGTAAAGAGAGTCTGAAGGACAAGGTAAAGGGGATATTTGGTTTGGGATCCCCTCGACCCCCCAGCAAGCAGACAGAGAGCAAGCCCTCAGAGTTCATCATCACACTGGATATACTCAAGGTATGTGAGAGTGTGATGCGACCACACACACACACACACATACGTACTGTACACACTGCACACACACACCACATACAGTATATACCACACACTGTACACACACACCACACACACACACACACCACACATACATACCACACACACACACACATTCCACACACCACATACATACCACACACACACGCACACACTGTACACACATACCACACACACTGTACACACACGCATACTGTACACACACACACACACACACACATACTGTACACACACACACACACTGTACACACACACACATACTGTACACACACATACTGTACACACACACACACATACTATACACACACACACATACTGTACACACACATCACACACACACACATACTGTACACACACACATACTGTACACACACATACCACACACACAATCCGTTTTCTGTCTCTGACCATCTTGCTGTCTTTCTCTTCAGGAGCTGCACCCTGACTGTGGCCTTAGCAACAGAATCCGGGTTGCTAACCATGTCTCTGACCTGGCCAAGGCCAAGAAGTTTGAGGAGGTGAGAGAGCACTGTGTGTGTGTGTGTGTGTGTGTGTGTGTAGACGGGTTAGCTAACAACGTCACAAAAAATATGTGCACACTTCAGTGTGTCAGAAGTCAGTGTGTTGTGATTCTACATGGCCACACAGCGACAAGAAGCTGTCGTGTGGGGAATCGTCGGGGGCTCCTTTTCAGCTCGTTTCTTAAAATCTGGTTCTTGATATCATGTCTTGTTTTGACTGAGGTCAAGTCTATGCTAATACTGTATGGTTAAAATCTGTATTAATGTGTGTGTGTGTATTAATGTGTGTGTTTTACAGCATGCAGTGGAAGCCGTATGGAAGGCAGTGGAGGACATGCTGACTCCAGAACAGCCACCTGAAGCTAGACATGCTGTCCTGCTGCTCCTCAGAGCTGTCATACAGGGACAGGTACACACACACACACACACACAGAGACACACAGACATACACACACACACACAGAGACATACACACACACATATACACACACACATACACACACACACATATACACACACACACACATATACACACACAGACACACACACTATCTAGGAGGCACCACAGAGAACAAGAAAGTATGTTGACTTCCTGTGTGTGTTCCCTCTGTGTGTGTGTCTACCAGGGTGAGCGTCTGGGTCCTCTGCGGGCCTTCTTCTTCAAGGTGATCAGAGACTACCAGCCGTCCAATGAGGACCTGTCTGACAGGCTGGAGGTGTTCAAGGCCCTGACGGAGAACGGGAAGGACATCACGTACCTGGAGGAGGACATAGGTGAGACACACACCTTACAACATCAACCCTTTTTACACTGTGACATGTAGATGGTTCCACCCCACAGTCTTTTGACAGTCGTTACACTACCATGTTACCATGTTACAGAGTCTGTCCACGAGATATTCACTTGACCAATGAACAGCCCAACTGGGACCCTTGAGAAAGATATTGACTGATTGGTCACGATATGTTTGACTGACTGGTCACGATATTTTTGACTGATTTGGTCACAATATCTTTTGACTGACTGGTTGATTTAATTTATTGATCACCTGCAGCTGGGTTTGTCCTGCTGTGGATGGACATTGGTCTGACCGCTGACTTCCTCCACGTCCTGGTCAACCTGGTCAAGTTCAACAGCTGCTACCTCGACCAGAACGTATCCGTCATGGTCCAGTAAGAACACACACAGTCCTGTACAACTAACCTTGTGGGGACACACAATTCAGTCCCATTCAAAATACTATTTTCCCTAACCTGTACCCTAACCTTAATCCCTAACCTGTACCCTAACCTGTACCCTAACCTTAATCCCTAACCTGTACCCTAACCTTAATCCCTAACCTGTACCCTTACCTTAATCCCTAACCTTAATCCCTAACCTTAATCCCTAACCTTAATCCCTAACCTGTACCCTAACCTGTACCCTAACCTTAATCCCTAACCTTAATCCCTAACCTGTGCCCTAACCTGTACCCTAATCTTAACTCGAAACCCTAGCTCCTAACCCTCAACCTAACTCTGTAACTCCTAACACTAATTCTACCCTATACCCCACTAGAAATGGCATTTGACCTTGTAGGGACTAATAAAATGTCCCCAGTTGGTCAAATTTTTGTTAGTATAATATTTTTGTGGGGTCTTCTGATTAAACACAGACACACACACACACACACACACGCGCTACGTCTCAGTGTGTGTGGTTTTGTCCAACAGGAAGATCTGTCTGCTGTGTAACCGGACTACAGCCTCTACAGACATTGAGGTAATATTTAATTTACTCTACAGACATTGAGGTAATATTTAATTTACTCTACAGACATTGAGGTAATATTTAATTTACTCTACAGACATTGAGGTAATATTTAATTTACTCTGCAGACATTGAGGTAATATTTAATTTACTCTGATGTCGAGGTTTTACAACTCTGGACTTTTTATTCATGAGGTCATTAACCCTTACGTGTGTGTGTCGTCTCGGGGTATGTGTGTGTGTGTGTGTGTCGTCTGTGTGTGTCGTGTGTGTGTGTGTGTGTGTGTCGTCTGTGTGTGTGTGTCGTGTGTGTGTGTGTCGTGTGTGTGTGTGTGTCTGTGTGTGTGTGTGTGTCGTGTGTGTGTGTCGTCTCTGTGTGTGTGTGTGTGTGTCGTCTCGGTGTGTGTGTGTGTGTGTCGTCTCGGTGTGTGTGTGTGTGTGTCGTCTCGGTGTGTGTGTGTGTGTGTCGTCTCGGTGTGTGTATGTGTGTCGTCTCGGTGTGTGTATGTGTGTCGTCTCGGTGTGTGTATGTGTGTCGTCTCGGTGTGTGTGTGTGTGTCGTCTCGGTGTGTGTGTGTGTGTCGTCTCGGTGTGTGTGTGTGTGTGTGTGTCGTGTGTGTGTGTCGTCTGTGTGTGTGTGTCGTCTCTGTGTGTGTGTGTGTGTGTCGTCTCTGTGTGTGTGTGTGTTGTCTCGGTGTGTGTGTGTGTGTGTGTGTGTGTGTCGTCTCGGTGTGTCTGTGTGTGTGTCGTCTCGGTGTGTCTGTGTGTGTGTCGTCTCGGTGTGTCTGTGTGTGTGTCGTCTCGGTGTGTCTGTGTGTGTGTCGTCTCGGTGTGTCTGTGTGTGTGTGTCGTCTCGGTGTGTCTGTGTGTGTGTGTCGTCTCGGTGTGTCTGTGTGTGTGTCGTCTCGGTGTGTCTGTGTGTGTGTCGTCTCGGTGTGTCTGTGTGTGTGTCGTCTCGGTGTGTGTGTGTGTGTGTGTGTGTGTGTCGTCTCGGTGTGTGTGTGTGTGTGTGTCGTCTCGGTGTGTGTGTGTGTGTGTCGTCTCGGTGTGTGGGTGTGTGTGTCGTCTCGGTGTGTGGGTGTGTGTGTCGTCTCGGTGTGTGTGTGTGTGTGTGTGTGTGTGTATGTGTGTGTGTGTCGTCTCTGTGTGTGTGTGTGTGTCGTCTTGGTGTGTCTGTGTGTGTCCAGATGGCTCTACAGGTGCTGGATGCGGTGGTGTGTTATAACTGCCTCCCCTCTGACTCCCTCACCGTCTTCATCATCACTCTCTGTCGCACCGTCAACGTCAAGGAGTTCTGTGAGTCCTGCTGGAAGGTGAGCAGGGAGTGTTGGTGAGGGAGTGTTGGAGTGTTGAGGAGGGAGTGTTGAGGAGGGAGTGTTGAGGAGGGAGTGTTGAGGAGGGAGTGTTGAGGAGGGAGTGTTGAGGAGGGAGTGTTGGTGAGGGAGTAGGTGAGTGTGTGAGGGAGTGTAGGGGAGGGAGTAGGTGAGTGTGTGAGGGAGTGTAGGGGAGGGAGTGTAGGTGAGGGAGTGTAGGTGAGGGAGTGTAGGTGAGGGAGTGTAGGTGAGGGAGTGTAGGTGAGGGAGTGTTGGGGAGGGAGTGTTGGTGAGGGAGTAGGTGAGTGTGAGGGAGTGTTGGCGAGGGAGTAGGTGAGTGTGAGGGAGTGTTGGCGAGGGAGTGTTGGCGAGGGAGTGTTGGCAAGTGTGTGAGGGAGTGTTGTAGAGTGTGTGTCTGATCTACTTGTCATGTTAATTAATCTGACTAAACAATAATAATAATAGTAATGATTAATATTCTAACATCTAACTGTTTGTGTATAATCTGTTGATCATTTCTATCTGGCAGATGATAATACTGCTCCTCCTCTCATCTCCCCTCTCCTCCCCTATCATCTCCCCTCTCCTCCTCTCCCCTCTCCTCTCCTCCTCTCTCCTTCTCCCCTCTCCTCCTCTCCCCTCTCCTCTCCTCCTCTCTCCTTCTCCCCTCTCCTCCTCTCCCCTCCCCTCTCCTCCATCTCTCCAGTTGATGAGGAAGGTGTTGGGGACTCATCTGGGCCATAGTGCCATATACACCATGTGCCGTATCATGGAGGAGAGGTAACAACCCTGTGTGTGCCTGCGTGTGTCTAACCTCTCCTCTCTGTGTGTCTAACCTGTCCTCTCTGTGTGTGTGCCTGCGTGTGTGTGTGTGCCTGCGTGTGTGTGTGTGCCTGCGTGTGTGTGTGTGCCTGCGTGTGTGTGTGTGTGCCTGCGTGTGTCTAACCTCTGTGTCTAACCTGTCCTCTCTGTGTGTCTAACCTGTCCTCTCTGTGTGTCTAACCTGTCCTCTCTGTGTGTCTAACCTGTCCTCTCTGTGTGTCTAACCAGTCCTCTCTCTGTGTGTCTAACCAGTCCTCTCTGTGTGTGTGTCTAACCAGTCCTCTCTCTGTGTGTCTAACCAGTCCTCTCTGTGTGTGTGTGTGTGTGTCTAACCTGTCCTCTCTCTGTGTGTGTGTGTGTCTAACCTGTCCTCTCTCTCTCTGTCAGGGCGTATATGGAGGATTCTCCATTGCTGAGAGGAGCAGTGTTCTTTGTAGGGATGGCTCTATGGGGGGCGCACCGTCTCCCAGCCTTAAAGAACACCCCTACCCTGGTCCTCCCATCATTCTATAAGGTAGGATCCAGAGAGAGGGGGGGGGGGGGGGAGATTCAGCATTTTAAAGGTGCATTAGAGGAGTTTTTACTTTGACCTCTGACCAACCCCTGACCTTTAACCCCCAGGCGATGTGGTGTGCCAACGAGATGGTGTCATATGAGATCGTTCTGTCCATCACCAGACTGATAAAGAAGTATGGCAAGGAACTCCAGGTGGTCACATGGGACATACTGCTGGGGATCATAGAGAGGTTACTACAGCAGATTCAGGTACACACAGACACACACAGACAAAGATACAGACACAGACACACACAGACAAAGATACACACACACACACACACACACAGAGACACAGATACAAAGACACACACACACACACACAGAGACCCAGAGACAAAGACACACACACACACACAGACAAAGATACACACACACAGACAAAGATACACACACACACACACACACACACACACACACACACACACACACACACAGAGACACATACAGACAGACCGAGAAAATGAATGTAGTTCTCTCTCTCTAGTCTATAGGCAGTGCAGAGCTGAAGTCCATAGTGTTTGAGTTCTCTCTCCAGTCTATAGGCAGTGCAGAGCTGAAGTCCATAGTGTTTGAGTTCTCTCTCCAGTCTATAGGCAGTGCAGAGCTGAAGTCCATAGTGTTTGAGTTCTCTCTCCAGTCTATAGGCAGTGCAGAGCTGAAGTCCATAGTGTTTGAGTTCTCTCTCCAGTCTATAGGCAGTGCAGAGCTGAAGTCCATAGTGTTTGAGTTCTCTCTCCAGTCTATAGGCAGTGCAGAGCTGAAGTCCATAGTGTTTGAGTTGCTGACTACAGTGGAGGAGCTCTATGAGCAGAATGGCTTCCATGGATCATCTGACAAGTTCTTCAGTCTGGTGGAGAAGTGTGCTGACAAAAGACCTGTGAGTCACTCTTCCTCTTCCCCCTCTTCTCCTTTCCTCCTCTTCCTCAGCTTCTCCTTTCCTCCCCTTCTCCTTCCCCTCTTCTCCTTTCCTCCACTTCCCCCTCTTCTCCTTTCCTCCTCTCATCGGCCCTCCTCTTCCCCCTCTTCTCCTTTCCTCCTCTTCCTGCTCTCATTGGCCCTCCTCTTCCCCCTCGTCTCCTTTCCTCCTCTTATAGGCCATCCACTTCCCCCTCTCATCGGCCCTCCACTTCCCCCTCTCATCGGCCCTCCACTTCCCCCTCTCATCGGCCCTCCACTTCCCCCTCGTCTCCTTTCCTCCTCTTCCTCCTCTTATAGGCCCTCCACTTCCCCCTCTCATCGGCCCTCCACTTCCCCCTCGTCTCCTTTCCTCCTCTTCCTCCTCTTATAGGCCCTCCACTTCCCCCTCTCATCGACCCTCCACTTCCCCCTCTCATCGGCCCTCCACTTCCTCCTCTTCTCCCTCTTCTCCTTTCCTCCTCTTTTCTACTTCCCCTCTTCTCCTTTCCTCCTCTCATCGGCCCTCCACTTCCTCCTCTTCTCCCTCTTCTCCACTTCCCCTCTTCTCCTTTCCTCTTCTTCTCCTTTCCTCCTCTTCTTCCTCCTCTTCCCCCTCTTCTCCTTTCCCCCTCTTCTCCTTTCCCCCTCTTCTCATTTCCTCCTCTTCTCCACTTCCCCTCTTCTCCTTTCCTCTTCTCCCTCCTTTTCCTCCTCTTCTCCTTTCCCCCTCTTCTCCTTTCCCCCTCTTCTCCTTTCCCCCTCTTCTCCTTTCCCCTCTTCTCCTTCCTCCTCTTCTCCTTTCCTCCTCTTCTCCTTTCCTCCTCATCAGCCCTCCACTTCCTCCTCTTCTCCTTTCCTCCCTCATCAGCCCTCCACTTCCTCCTCTTCTCCTTTCCTCCTCATCAGCCCTCCACTTCCCCCTCTTCTCCTTTCCTCCTCTCATCGGCCCTCCACTTCCCCCTATTCTCCTTTCCTCCTCTTCCCCCTCTTCTCCTTTCCTCCTCTTCTCCTTTTCTCCTCTAATAGACCCTCCACTTCCCCCTCTTCTCCTTTCCTCCTCTTCTCCTTTCCTCCTCTTCTCCTTTCCTCCTCTTCTCCTTTCCTCCTCTTCTCCTTTCCTCCTCTCATCAGCCCTCCACTTCCTCCTCTTCTCCTTTCCTCCTCTCATCAGCCCTCCACTTCCCCCTCTTCTCCTTTCCTCCTCTCATCAGCCCTCCACTTCCCCCTCTTCTCCTTTCCTCCTCTCATCAGCCCTCCACTTCCCCCTCTTCTCCTTTCCTCCTCTTCTCCTTTCCTCCTCTTCTCCTTTCCTCCTCTTCTCCTTTCCTCCTCTCATCAGCCCTCCACTTCTCCCTCTTCTCCTTTCCTCCTCTCATCAGCCCTCCACTTCTCCCTCTTCTCCTTTCCTCCTCTCATCAGCCCTCCACTTCCTCCTCTTCTCCTTTCCTCCTCTTCTCCTTTCCTCCTCTCATCGGCCCTCCACTTCCCCCTCTTCTCCTCTTCTCCTTTCCTCCTCTTCTCCTTTCCTCTTCTCCTTTCCTCCTCTCATCGGCCCTCCACTTCCTCCTCTTCTCCTTTCCTTCTCCTTTCCTCATCTTCTCCTTTCCTCCTCTAATAGGCCCTCCACTTCTCCATCTTCTCCTTTCCTCCTCTAATAGGCCCTCCACTTCTCCTTTCCTCCTCTCATAGTCCCTCCACTTCTCCTTTCCTCCTCTAATAGGCCCTCCACTTCTCCTTTCCTCCTCTCATAGTCCCTCCACTTCTCCTTTCCTCCTCTAATAGGCCCTCCACTTCTCCTTTCCTCCTCTCATCAGCCCTCCACTTTTCCCCTGTGTCTGACAGTCTGTGTGATGTCTGTTATTTGCCTTCACTTTGTCTTCCATTGTTCTTGTAAGGAGTTGTTGTTGTGATGTCATCAGGATGCGTCGGTGCTGACTCTGATATCGTACCGGGCCCAGTCCATCCAGCCAGCTAAAGACGGGTGGATCCAGAGCCTACAACCGCCTTATGGAGAAGTTCTTCAGGTAACTGTATAGTGCTGTGTGGTCGCCACGGATACCAAACCAGGCAGTCGCCATGGAAACAAAAACCAAACTAAAAGTTGTTATAGGTGCCCGTTGAGTGATTGTCATTCCCGTCTTATGTTGAACATTATTCAGGGAAAGAAAGTGTGTTAAACTGCTTCTCTGGGTCTCTCTCTCTGGGTCTCTCTCTGGGTCTCTCTCTCTCTCTCTGGGTCTCTCTCTGGGTCTCTCTCTGGTCTCTCTGGGTCCTCTCCTCTGGGTCTCTCTCTGGGTCTCTCTGGGTCTCTCTCTGGGTCTCTCTCTGGGTCTCTCTCTGGGTCTCTCTCTGGGTCTCTCTCTCTCTCTGGGTCTCTCTCTGGGTCTCTCTCGGCGCGCTCTCTCTCTCTGGGTCTCTCTCTCTGGGTCTCTCTCTCTTCTCGGGTCTCTCTCT
>NW_022263384.1:41028-100407 GCF_002021735.2 Oncorhynchus kisutch
CTCTCTCTCTCTCTCTCTCTCTGGGTTCTCTCTCTCTCTCTCTCTCTCTCTCTCTCTCTTCTGGGTCTCTCTCTCTCTCTCTCTCTCTCTCTTCTCTGGTCTCTCTCTCTCTCTCTCTGGGTCTCTCTCTCTCTCTCTCTGGGTCTCTCTCTCTCTCTCTCGGGTCTCTCTCTCTCTCCTCTCTCTGGGTCTCTCTCTCTCTCTCTCTCTGGTCTCTCTCTCTCTCTCTCCTCTCTCTCTCTGGGTCTCTCTCTCTCTCTCTCTCTCTGGGTCTCTCTCTCTCTGGGTCTCTCTCTGGGTCTCTCTTCTCTCTCTCTCTCTGGGTCTCTCTCTCTCTCTCTCTCTCTCTCTCTCTCTCTCTCTCTCTCTCTCTCTCTGGGTCTCTCTCTCTCTCTCTCTCTGGGTCTCTCTCTCTCTCTTTCTTTCCCCCCTAGGAATGAGAGTCGAGGTGTGATCAGGATCAAAGTGCTTCACATCCTCTCCTTTGTCCTCAGCACCAACCGCCAGCTCTACGAGGTACACACCCACTCACTCACCATCAAAACTATTCTCCTTCACTCCCTCTCCCGTTCTCTCCATCTCTCCCTGTGTGTTCATTCTGTCTTCTCCTTCCCAGGAGGAGCTGATCGAGGTGGTGGTGGTTCCTCAGCTCAGTGGGATAGCAGAGGACAGAGACCTGGCTGTGAGGAGACAGGCTACCCAGCTACTGGTGGACCTGGCTGAGAGCTGTAGTACACACCACTTCACCAGCCTCCTGGACATCATTCAGAGGGTAGGAGACACACACACCACTTCACCAGCCTCCTGGAGGGTAGGAGACACACACACCACTTCACCAAGCCTCCTGGAGGGTAGGATACACACACACACCACTTCACAAGCCTCCTGGAGGGTAGGAGACACACACACACCACTTCACAAGCCTCCTGGAGATTAGGAGACACACACACACTTCATCAGCCTCCTGGAGGGTAGGAGACACACACCACTTCATCAGCCTCCTGGAGGGTAGGAGACACACACACACCACTTCATCAGCCTCCTGGAGGGTAGGAGAGACACACACACCACTTCATCAGCCTCCTGGAGGGTAGGAGACACACACACACCACTTCATCAGCCTCCTGGAGGGTAGGAGACACACACACCACTTCACCAGCCTCCTGCAGGGTAGGAGAGACACACGCACACCACTTCACCAGCCTCCTGCAGGGTAGGAGAGACACACACACCACTTCACCAGCCTCCTGCAGGGTAGGAGAGACACACACACACACCACTTCACCAGCCTCCTGCAGGGTAGGAGAGACACACACACACACCACTTCACCAGCCTCCTGCAGGGTAGGAGAGACACACACACACACCACTTCACCAGCCTCCTGCAGGGTAGGAGAGACACATACCACTTCACCAGCCTCCTGCAGGGTAGGAGAGACACACACACCACTTCACCAGCCTCCTGCAGGGTAGGAGAGACACACACACACACCACTTCACCAGCCTCCTGCAGGGTAGGTGAGACACACACACACACCATTTCACCAGCCTCCTGCAGGGTAGGAGAGACACACATACACACCACTTCACCAGCCTCCTGCAGGGTAGGAGAGACACACACCACTTCACCAGCCTCCTGCAGGGTAGGAGAGACACACACACACACCACTTCACCAGCCTCCTGCAGGGTAGGAGAGACACACACACACACACACCACTTCACCAGCCTCCTGCAGGGTAGGAGAGACACACACACCACTTCACCAGCCTCCTGCAGGGTAGGAGAGACACACACACCACTTCACCAGCCTCCTGCAGGGTAGGAGAGACACAACACACACACAACTTCACCAGCCTCCTGCAGGGTAGGAGAGACACACACACACACCATTTCACCAGCCTCCTGCAGGGTAGGAGAGACACACATACACACCATTTCACCAGCCTCCTGCCAGGGTAGGAGAGACACACATACACCACTTCACCAGCCTCCTGCAGGGTAGGAGAGACACACACCACTTCACCAGCCTCCTGCAGGGTAGGAGAGACACACACACACACACCACTTCACCAGCCTCCTGCAGGGTAGGAGAGACACACACACCACTTCACCAGCCTCCTGCAGGGTAGGACACACACACACCACTTCACCAGCCTCCTGCAGGGTAGGAGACACACACACCACTTCATCAGCCTCCTGGAGGGTAGGAGACACACACACACCACTTCACCAGCCTCCTGGAGGGTAGGAGACACACACACAACCACTTCACCAGCCTCCTGCAGGGTAGGAGACACACACACCACTTCACCAGCCTCCTGCAGGGTAGGAGACACACACCCACTTCACCAGCCTCCTGCAGGGTAGGAGACACACACACCACTTCACCAGCCTCCTGCAGGGGTAGGAGACACACACACCACTTCACCAGCCTCCTGGAGGGTAGGAGACACACACACCACTTCACCAGCCTCCTGGAGGGTAGGAGACACACACACCACTTCACCAGCCTCCTGCAGGGTAGGAGACACACACACCACTTCACCAGCCTCCTGCAGGGTAGGAGACACACACACCACTTCACCAGCCTCCTGCAGGGTAGGAGAACACACACCACTTCACCAGCCTCCTGCAGGGTAGGAGACACACACACCACTTCACCAGCCTCCTGGAGGGTAGGAGACACACACACCACTTCACCAGCCTCCTGGAGGGTAGGAGACACACACACCACTTCACCAGCCTCCTGGAGGGTAGGAGACACACACACCACTTCACCAGCCTCCTGCAGGGTAGGAGAGGAGTGTAAGATTGTGTGTGTAAAGTTAAAGGACCAATCAGCAGATGAAACGACAGCAAAGTGGTTACCCTGTCTTTGTTTAAGTTGGAGGCTGAGGGACGGAGCAGGAGAAATGTAACCGTTGGAGGCTGAGGGACGGAGCAGGAGAAATGTAACCGTTGGAGGCTGAGGGATAGAACAGGAGAAATGTAACCGTTGGAGGCTGAGGGACGGAACAGGAGAAATGTAACCGTTGGAGGCTGAGGGATAGAACAGGAGAAATGTAACCGTTGGAGGCTGAGGGACGGAGCAGGAGAAATGTAACCGTTGGAGGCTGAGGGACGGAACAGGAGAAATGTAACCGTTGGAGGCTGAGGGATGGGGAGGAGAAATGTAACCGTTGGAGGCTGAGGGACGGAGCAGGAGAAATGTAACCGTTGGAGGCTGAGGGACGGGGAGGAGAAATGTAACCGTTGGAGGCTGAGGGATGGGGAGGAGAAATGTAACCGTTGGAGGCTGAGGGACGGAGCAGGAGAAATGTAACCTCTCTCAGATTCATAGACAGAGCTGAGGATGCAAGGATCAACCATCCATAAAGACAAATAACTCAGAATATCAGAGCGAGCATGTGGAAGTTATATTCTTCAAGATTCAACGGGTTCGTATCAATCATATGAGTCCTCGGAAGGATGTAGCAACTACAGATTGTCCCTTTTAAAGGTGTTTACGGTGTTTGTTTGTGAAGAGGTTGTTCTCTCTCTGCTCGGATCCCTGCTTCTTCAACTGCATTGCTTGTTGTTTGGGGCTTTAGGTTTCTGTAGAATGGAGAAGGGCGTCATAAATACGTTCAAATCCAATGTTATTGGTCACGTACACATGTTTAGCAGATGTTATTGGTCACATATACATGGTTAGCAGATGTTATTGGTCACATACACATGGTTAGCAGATGTTATTGGTCACATACACATGGTTAGCAGATGTTAATGGTCACATACACATGGTTAGCAGATGTTATTGGTCACATACACATGGTTAGCAGATGTTATTGGTCACATACACATGGTTAGCAGATGTTATTGGTCACATACACATGGTTAGCAGATGTTATTGGTCACATACACATGGTTAGCAGATGTTATTGGTCCGTACACATGGTTAGCAGATGTTATTGTCACGTACACATGGTTAGCAGATGTTATTGGTCACGTACACATGGTTAGCAGATGTTATTGGTCACGTACACATGGTTAGCAGATGTTATTGGTCACGTACACATGGTTAGCAGATGTTATTGGTCACGTACACATGGTTAGCAGATGTTATTGGTCACGTACACATGGTTAGCAGATGTTATTGGTCACGTACACATGGTTAGCAGATGTTATTGGTCACGTACACATGGTTAGCAGATGTTATGGTCACGTACACATGGTTAGCAGATGTTATTGGTCACGTACACATGGTTAGCAGATGTTATTGGTCACGTACACATGGTTAGCAGATGTTATTGGTCACGTACACATGGTTAGCAGATGTTATTGGTCACGTACACATGGTTAGCAGATGTTATGGTCACGCACACATGGTTAGCAGATGTTATTGGTCACGCACACATGGTTAGCAGATGTTATTGGTCACGCACACATGGTTAGCAGATGTTATTGGTCACGCACACATGGTTAGCAGATGTTATTGGTCACGCACACATGGTTAGCAGATGTTATTGGTCACGCACACATGGTTAGCAGATGTTATTGGTCACGCACACATGGTTAGCAGATGTTATGGTCACATACATGGTTAGCAGATGTTAATGAGAGTGTAGCGAAATGCTTGTGCTTCTAGTTCCGACCATGCAGTAATATCTACCAAGCAATCTAACCTAACAGTTTCACAACAACTGCCTTATACACACAAGTGTAAAGGAATGAATAAGAATATGTACATATAAATATATGAATGAGTGATGACCGAACGGCATAGGCAAGATGCAGTCGATGGTATAGAGTACAGTATATACATATGAGATGAGTAATGTAGGAAACATTATATTAAGTGGCATTGTTTAAAGTGGCTAGTGAAACATTTATTACATCCAAATTTTAACTATTGAAGTGGCTAGAGATTTGAGTCAGTGTGTTGGCAGCAGCCACTCGATGTTAGTGGTGGCTGTTTAACAGTCTGATGGCCTTGAGATAGAAGCTGTTTTTCAGTCTCTCGGTCCCAGCTTCGATGCACCTGTACTGACCTCGCCTTCTGGATGATAGCGGGGTGAACAGGCAGTGGCTCGGGTGGTTGTTGTCCTTGATGATCTTTATGGCCTTCCTGTTGACATCGAGTGGTGTAGGTGTCCTGGAGGGCAGGTAGTTTAATTTTTATTTACCTTTATTTTACTAGGCAAGTCAGTTAAGAACAAATTCTTATTTTCAATAACGGCCTAGGAACAGTGGGTTAACTGCCTGTTCAAGGGCCAGAACGACAGATTTTGTACCTTGTCAGCTCGGGGATTTGAACTTGCAACCTTTCGGTTACTAGTCCAATGCTCTAACCACTAGGCTACACTGTCGCCCCCGGTGATGCTTTGTGCAGACCTCACTACCCTCACTACCCTCTGGAGAGCCTTACGGTTGTGGGCGGAGCAGACCTCACTACCCTCTGGAGAGCCTTACGGTTGTGGGCGGAGCAGACCTCACTACCCTCTGGAGAGCCTTACGGTTGTGGGCGGAGCAGACCTCACTACCTTCTGGAGAGCCTTACGGGTGTGGGCGGAGCAGTTCCCGTACCAGGCGGTGATACAGCCCGACAGGATGCTCTCGATTGTGCATCTGTAAAAGTTTGAGTGTTTTCGTTGACAAGCCAAATTTCTTCAACCTCCTGAGGTTGCGCCCTCTTCACCACGCTGTATGTGTGGGTGGACCATTTCAGTTTGTCCCTGATTTGTACACCGAGGAACTTAAAACTTTCCACCTTCTCCACAGCCGTCCCGTCGATGTGGATGGGGGGCGTGCTCCCTCTGCTGTTTCCTGAAGTCCACGATCATCTCCTTTGTTTTGTTGTCGTTGAGTAAGAGATATTTTCCTGACACCACACTGCGAGGACCCTCACCTCCTCCCTGTAGGCAGTCTCGTCATTGTTGGTAATCAGGCCTACCACTTGTAGTGTCGTCTACAAACTTGATGATTGAGTGTTGAGTGTTGAGGGTCAGCGGGGTGGAGATGTTGTTTCCTACCCTCACCACCTGGGGGTGATTTGATTAGGGTCTCTCTCTTTGTGCAGGTGGCGAGTCGTTCGCTGGTGTGCCCAGGGCCCCTGGAGGTGTCGGAGAGAGACCTCACGACAGAATCCCCCATGGAGGATGTCAGGACGGCTATACGAGGCCTACTGGAGATACTGCAGGTACACACACACACACACTGAGACACACTGAGACACACACACTGAGACACACACACTGAGACACACACACACACTGAGACACACACACACACTGAGACACACACACACACACTGAGACACACACACACACACACACTGACACACACACACACACACACACACACTGAGACACACACACACACACACACTGAGACACACACACACACACACTGACACACACACACACTGAGACACACACACTGACACACACACTGAGAGACACACACACACACACACACTGAGACACACACACACACACACACACTGAGACACACACACACACACACACACACACACACACACACACACACACACACACTGAGACACACACACAGAGACACACACACACACACACACACACACTGAGACACACACACACACACACACACACTGAGACACACACACACACACACACACACTGAGACACACACACACACACACTGAGACACACACACACACACACACACACAGACACACACACACACACTGAGACACAGACACACACACACACACACTGAGACACACACACACACACACACACACTGAGACACACACACACACACACACACACTGAGACACACACACACACACTGAGACACACACACACACACACACACACACTGAGACACACACACACACACACACACACACTGAGACACACACACACACACACACACACTGAGACACACACACACACACTGAGACACACACACACCACACACTGAGACACACACACACACACACACACACACTGAGAAACACACACACACATACACTGAGACACACACACAGGGTCAATACAGTGTTACATTTGAACATTCATGTGATTGATGGAATGGGGAACTGATAGTGTATCTGTGCTCTGTTGCTCTCCACTCTCAGAGTAAGCTGTACAGCCTGCCAGCCAGCCACGCTAGTCGAGTGTACGAGCTGCTGATCGGACACCTGCAGCTGCACTACAAGAGCAAGTACACCTCCGCTGTGGCCTGCAGCATACGACTACAGGTAGCATACACAGGGGTCACACAGAGGTCAACTAGGTTTAAAATGTTACAGCTCCACTGTGGCCTGCAGCAGGTAGGACACCTGTGGCCTGCAGCAGGTAGGACACCTGTGGCCTGCAGCAGGTAGGACACCTGTGGCCTGCAGCAGGTAGGACACCTGTGGCCTGCAGCAGGTAGGACACCTGTGGCCTGCAGCAGGTAGGGACACCTGTGGCCTGCAGCAGGTAGGACACCTGTGGCCTGCAGCAGGTAGGACACCTGTGGCTGCAGCAGGTAGGACACCTGTTGGCCTGCAGCAGGTAGGACACCTGTGGCCTGCAGCAGGTAGGACACCTGTGGCCTGCAGCAGGTAGGACACCTGTGGCCTGCGGCAGGTAGGACACCTGTGGCCTGCGGCAGGTAGGACGCCAGTCACCTGCGGCAGGTAGGAGCGCCAGTCACCTGCGGCAGGTAGGACACCTGTGGCCTGCGGCAGGTAGGACGCCAGTCGCCTGCGGCACGGTGAGGACGCCAGTCCCCTGCGGCAGGTAGGACGCCAGTCGCACTGCGGCAGGTTAGGTACGGCCAGTCACGCTGCGGCAGGGTAGGACGCCAGTCACCTGCGGCAGGCTAGGACGCCTGTGGCCTGCGGCAGGTAGGACGCCAGTCACCTGCGGCAGGTAGGACGCCAGTCACCTGCGGCAGGTAGGACGCCAGTCACCTGCGGCAGGTAGGACGCCAGTCACCTGCGGCAGGTAGGACGCCAGTCACCTGCGGCAGGTAGGACGCCAGTCACCTGCGGCAGGTAGGACGCCAGTCACCTGCGGCAGGTAGGACGCCAGTCACCTGCGGCAGGTAGGACGCCAGTCACCTGCGGCAGGTAGGACGCCAGTCACCTGCGGCAGGTAGGACGCCAGTCACCTGCGGCAGGTAGGACGCCAGTCACCTGCGGCAGGTAGGACGCCAGTCACCTGCGGCAGGTAGGACGCCAGTCACCTGCGGCAGGTAGGACGCCAGTCACCTGCGGCAGGTAGGACGCCAGTCACCTGCGGCAGGTAGGACGCCAGTCACCTGCAGGTTTGGAAATGCTCCTTTTTTTGTTTATCAAGAAGTCTCAAAAGTCCTTTTCATTGGTGCCAATCAGAAACCGTCAACAAAGGAAGGGATAAGGATGTTGTCCAAAGTGACACAGCAGACTTACTCTCTCTCGGTCTCTATCTCTCTCTCGGTCGTTCTGTCTGTCTGTCTCGGTCTGTCTGTCTCTCTCTCGGTCTGTCTGTCTGTCTCGGTCGGTCTGTCTCTCTCTCTCGGTCTGTCTGTCTGTCTGTCTCGGTCTGTGTCTGTCTGTCTGTCTCTCTCTCGGTCTGTCTGTCTCTCTCTGTCTGTCTCTCTG
The DNA here is from genome assembly GCF_002021735.2 of Oncorhynchus kisutch. NCBI lineage: Eukaryota > Metazoa > Chordata > Actinopteri > Salmoniformes > Salmonidae > Oncorhynchus > Oncorhynchus kisutch. The sequence goes on from NW_022263384.1 coordinate 49,623, forward strand.
TCTGTCTCTCTATGTCTCTCTCTATGTCTCTGTCTATGTCTCTCTCTCTTTCAGGTGTTTGACTTCCTCCTGATGATGAGAACGGACTCCCTCCATCGTCTGGGGTTCCTCAGTAAAGACGGGGTTCTGAGGTTCAGTCCGTACTGCCACTGTGACATGGGGTGGGTTCACCTTCACACTCTGTCCACTCTAAACTCAGATCTCCCCGGCAGACAGTCAGTTCACCTTCAAGACAATATTACAAGGACAGATGACTAGACAGATACCATAAAGTACCCATTGAATGTATAGTGGCAAATCCCAAACCAGTTGTTGATGCTCCTTACTAGTGTTTTATTTAACTAGACAAGTCAGCCGAGAACAAATTCATATTTACAATTACGGCCTACACCGGCCAAACCCGGACGACGTTGGGCCAATAGTGTGCCGCCCTGTGTGACTCCCAATCACGGCCGGTTGTGATCGAACCAGGGTCTGTAGTGCTGCGCCACTTGGGAGTCTGACCAGGGGATCTTTCTAACAATCAATACGAGAGGAATCCAACAATCTGAGTCCATTCATTTCCCTTCTTTTCAATAGTTTTTGTCGCAAACAGTAAGGTACGATACTGTTGAAAATTGATAGAGTCCAGGCACACTAGTTCCCACCCAATCAGGGGCACACTAGTTCCCAATGTGTAATGTCTACCACTGTCTGTCAATGTGTAATGTCTCTCTCTGTCTCTGTGTGTGTGTGTGTGTTTCCAGGGAGCCAGAGAAACGAGGGAGTGAGAAGAAGCCTGCAGGTTCAGTGTCTCCCCCTGCTGGCAGTCCTGCCCCCTCCTCCTCCACCACCACCACTACTCCCTCCTCCTCCTCCACCACCACTACTCCCTCCTCCAACATCCGTACAGCCTGCCTGCCCTACTCACCTGCCTTTAATGTGCTGCTACAGTGCCTGAAGATGGTACCTATACACACACACACACACACACACACACACACACACACACACACACACACACACACACACACACACCTACCTACCTACAGTGAAATGCTTACCGACAAGCCCTTAACCAACAATGCAGTTGAAAAAAAATGTATATGAAGAAATAAAAGTAACAAGTAGATAACGAGCAGCATAACAATAGCAAGACTATGTACCGGTACCCCTGTACAGAGTGGGCAGCGGCTCTGTCTCTCGCTCTCTCTCTGTCTCAAATCAAATCAAATTTATTTATATAGCCCTTCGTACATCAGCTGATATCTCAAAGTGCTGTACAGAAACCCAGCCTAAAACCCCAAACAGCAAGCAATGCAGGTGTAGAAGCACGGTGGCTAGGAAAAACTCCCTAGAAAGGCCAATACCTAGGAAGAAACCTAGAGAGGAACCAGGCTATGTGGGGTGGCCAGTCTTCTTCTGGCTGTGCCGGGTGGAGATTATAACAGAACATGGCCAAGATGTTCAAATGTTCATAAATGACCAGCATGGTCGAATAATAATAAGGCAGAACAGTTGAAACTGGAGCAGCAGCACGGCCAGGTGGACTGGGGACAGCAAGGAGTCATCATGTCAGGTAGTCCTGGGGCATGGTCCTAGGGCTCAGGTCAGTTGAAACTGGAACAGCAGCATGGCCAGGTGGACTGGGGACAGCAAGGAGTCATCATGTCAGGTAGTCCTGGGGCTCCCTCCCTAACTCTGTTGTTTCCTCTCTCTGTCTCTCTCTCTCTCTCTCTCCCTAACTGTGTTGTTCTCTCTGTCTCCCTCCCTAAATCTCTGTTGTTTCCACTCTCTCTCTCTCTCTCTCTCTCTCTCTCTCTCTCTCTCTCTCTCTCTCTCTGTGTTCCAGGAGACCGACTGGAAGGTGTTGAAGCTGGTACTAGACAAGATGCCCTGGACCCTGCAGTATAAAGTCCTGCTGCTGTCCTCTCCCTGCAGCATAGACCAGCTCTGTTCTACACTCTGTTCTATGGTACACACTGTTACAGGTCTTGGTTTTTACATTGATGTTTTTGAGGTTGGATGATAGGCTTATTGGTGCCACCTCCTTAAGTCAGTAGGGGTTTCACCTGTGTTGGTTTCTGTCTCGTTAGAGGGATGGGGTTTCACCTGTGTTGGTTGCCTTCTCGTTAGAGGGAAGGGCTTTCACCTGTGTTGTGTTAGTGGTGTTAGTTCCCCCTCCTGTTTCAGAGACATGATTTGGGTTTTCTTGCTGGGTAATGTAACAACACACAGATTGTCACTTTGATCTCTCTGGTCCCTCACTGACACTCTGTCTCTCTCTGTCTGTCTCTCTCTGTCTGTCTCTCTCTCGCTCTGCCTGTCTCTCTGTCTAGGTGACAGACCGTCTTATCTCAGAGCGTCTGAAGAAGACTCCAGATGGTTTCAGTCGTACTGATGTCCAGCTGGCTGTAGTACCTGTTCTCACTGCTATCACATCATACCACAACTACCTAGAACAGGCCAGACAGGTACACACACAAAAACACACACACACACACACACACTCTGAAATAGGCACCGAAAACATTGTTTTGATAAAGGCGAAGAGCTTCATTAGAAGCATTAGTCTTAGTTACATTTTGAAAAAGTCTGCTGAATTTAAATCACTAGATACTATGGCTGGTAAAAAGTGTCTGCTGAATTTAAATCACTAGATACTATGGCTGGTAAAAAGTGTCTGCTGAATTTAAATCACTAGATACTATGGCTGGTAAAAAGTGTCTGCTGAATTTAAATCACTAGATACTATGGCTGGTAAAAACTGTCTGCTGAATTTAAATCACTAGATACTATGGCTGGTAAAAACTGTCTGCTGAATTTAAATCACTAGATACTATGGCTGGTAAAAAGTGTCTTCTGAATTTAAATCACTAGATACTATGGCTGGTAAAAAGTGTCTGCTGAATTTAAATCACTAGATACTATGGCTGGTAAAAAGGGTCTGCTGAATTTAAATCACTAGATACTATGGCTGGTAAAAAGTGACCCCATGTTTGAGTGAGAGACCATTCCATTAATGGCATCTGCGACTGTAGGCCGAAGTAGAAAATAAAACATTTGGGCAAGTGACCATAATCCTCAGGTAAAAACAGCTTGTGCCTTTTGAGAGTTTCATCTCAATATCTGATCATAAATAACATCATCGTTGTTCTCTTCTGTCTTGCCATCTTCATCTCTCAGAGGGAGTTGGTTCAGTGTCTGGAAGCAGGGCTGATATACCGCTGTGCCAAGCAGTGTGTGGTTGCCCTGACAATGTGCACCGTGGAGATGCCTGACATCATGATTAAACTCCTCCCCGCCCTCATCGTCAAGCTGACGCACATCTCGGCAACCGTCGCCATGGCGTCGCCCATGCTGGAATTCCTGTCCAGTGAGAACACACCTTAGTTTACACGCCCTGATAGATGGAAGCCAATCAGAACAGGATCTGTTTATACAGGAAGTTAGATCAGCCAATTAATGTGTGAAGGATTCTTTGTATTTCACTTCCTAGTTCATGTTAGATGATGTTTACATACGGGAAACACACCTAATATACCTCACACAGTCATGTTATATACTTTACTGGGAAGATTACTTGTTCAGTTGTAGAGTTTAGTGACCCTATTACATCCCTTACCTGTTGATGATGGTGCCACATGGCAAGGATAGATTATGTCATGCTAACTGTGTGTGTGTGTGTGTGTGTGTGTGTGTGTGTGTGTGTGTGTGTGTTGTAGCTCTGGTGCGGCTGCCACATCTCTATGCTTACTTTGTAGCAGAGCAGTATGTCAGTGTGTTCGCCATCTCCCTGCCCTACACCAACCCCTCCAAGTGAGTACCCGATACACGTGTAACAAATGTGTACGCACACACACACACACACACACACACACACACACACACACACACACACACACACACACACACACACACACACACACACTCTCTCCTCTCTACCTCTATCCTTTTCTAACTCCTTCTCTGTTTCTCTCTCCTCTCTCTCCATCCCCTCTCTCTTCCCCCCACCCCCCCCCCCTCTCTCTCTCTCCAGGTTTAACCAGTACATTGTGTCTCTCTAGGTTTAACCAGTACATTGCCTCTCTAGTTTTAACCAGTACATTGTGTCTCTCCAGGTTTAACCAGTACATTGTGTCTCTCCAGGTTTAACCAGTACATTGTGTGTCTCTCCAGGTTTAACCAGTACATTGTGTCTCTCTAGGTTTAACCAGTACATTGTGTCTCTCTAGGTTTAACCAGTACATTGTCTCTCTCCAGGTTTAACCAGTACATTGTGTCTCTCCAGGTTTAACCAGTACATTGTGTCGTTGGCTCACCATGTCATCTCCATGTGGTTTATCCGCTGCCGACTCACCTTCAGAAAGGACTTTGTGCAGTACATCACCAAGGTAGGTGGTCTCTGTGTTTACACGTGTGTCATAATCTACCTGTTTTCTGAGACATTTCCCTTGTAACCACTCCCTCCTCTTCCTCTCACTCTCCCTTCTCTCTTCCCCCCTCTCTCTCTCTCTCCCCACTCTCTCCTCTTTCTCTCTCTCTCTCTCTCTCTCTCTCTCTCCCCACTCTCTCCTCTTTCTCTCTCTCTCTCTCCCCTCTCTCTCCTCTTTCTCTCTCTCTCTCTCTCTCTCTCCCCACTCTCTCCTCTTTCTCTCTCTCTCTCTCTCTCTCTCCCCACTCTCTCCTCTTTCTCTCTCTCTCCCTTCTCTCTTCCCCCCTCTCTCTCTCCTCTTTCTCTCTCTCTCTCTCTCTCTCTCTCTCTCTCTCTCTCTCTCTCTCTCTCTCTCTCCCCACTCTCTCCTCTTTCTCTCTCCTCTCTCTCTCCTCCCTCTCTCCTCTCTCTCTGCCCTCTCCTCTCTCTCTCTGACCTCTCCTCTCTCCTCTCTCTCTCTCCAGGGTCTGCGCTCTAATGCTCTGATGCCGTTCGATGACACCCAGGACACTCAGAGCAGCTTCCGTGCTCGCAGCACCAGCCTCAATGAGAGGCCCAAGAGGTACACACACACACACACACACGGCCGGGTCACATGACTTCTCATTGAAGATCTTGTGACCACATGGCCGTACAGGAGGTTGGTGTTGTCAAGGTAACACAGGACTCTGCATGACTGTCGTTGTGGTGTGATGGTTGTTTTGGTTTCCCACAGGTTGCTATGGTGATAATTTCTGTTTGGTGGTTTGTTGTTGTTGGTTGTTGTTGTCAACTCACGCACATTATTACCACAAGATAGACAACGAGGTGGAGAGAGAGGAGATGGGTCTTTTCTCTTTCTCACTCTGTCTCTCTGTCGTGTCATTGTACTCTCTCTCTATCTCTATCTCTATCTCTATCTCTATCTCTCTCTCTCTATCTCTATCTCTATCTATCAATCAAAGGGTTTTTCTCATCAGGGCAGCTGTTTGACTGCAATCTATTAAAGAGATGCTCAGAGAAATAATCCCCAAATAAAATCTTATAATAAAAGATAATAATTAAATCAGACACAAGTGACTTCCTGAACCCCGTCCCACCTAAATCCTACCCTCTACCCATAACCAGGCCACCCTAATGGTTCCTTTGGAGTGTCAATCAAAATCCCTAACTACCCAGCTTGGAATTCTGTCATAATCAAGTCCTGACCTGACTGACATCGTCTAGAATCTCTCTTTTTTAATTCTGTGAGCAAGCTGACTTATCCACCAAAGTTGACAATGGACTTGGGGCCCACCCCCCTCCACTCCCAATCGCTTCCCTTGCTTTTTCTGTGGTGACTTTGGGGAGAAGAGTAGATTCGCTCCCCTTCTTTCTCCTCCTGATTTCCCTCTCTTCTGTTGGCGCTCAAAGTGTCACTTCCTGATTTCTTTGTGCCCTCCATGGCGATGCCCATGCTACCATAGTAACGCACCATAGTAACGCACCATAGTAACAAGCACACTCCCATGTTAACTCTCAATAGTAACACATAACAACATTCTATTAATAGCCTGTACCGACCCCCCCTCCCTCCCAGACCCCCTAACCCTGTACTGACCCCCTCTGTCCCAGACTCCCTAACCCTGTACAGAACCCCTCCGCACCAGACCCCCTAACCCTGTACTGACCCCCTCCGTCCCAGACCCCCTAACCCTGTACTGACCCCCTCTGTCCCAGACTCTCTAACACTGTCCTGACCCCCTCCCACCGTCCCAGACCCCTAACCCTGTCCTGACCCCCTCTGTCCCAGACCCCCTAACCCTGTCCTGATCCCTCCCACCGTCCCAGACCCCCTCCCACCGTACCAGACCCCCTAACCCTTGTCCTGACCCCCCCCCCCCACCGTCCCAGACCCCCTAACCCTGTCCTGACCCCCCCCCCCCCCCCCACCGTCCCAGACCCCCTAACCCTGTCCTGCTCCTATGTATACTTACTCTATCTACTGTACCTCTGTAGGAGTTGGAGAGATGCATGTCAGGTGTAAAAACGCATCTCAGACAGCTGTATAATATTAACCTGATCGTTGTACCAGGGGCTCTTTTCAACTTTTCTATAGTAATGAAGGTTTGAAATGAAACAAGCAGTGAGGGCCTCATTAGAGTATTCTCACATTAAACGTGGTTTCTCCTGTAACTTGTCCTCTCTAGTGGTTACAGAATCCAACTACGTCTTAGACTTAGATGGACAATGTGTCGTAGTATATGAGACCTCTGTTTGTAGTTAGACAGTAGATCACGTGTTCGTGATTTATTGGTTCTTGTGGTTTTAGATCAGCCGTGCTCTCCTCCCGACACCTGCTTCATCCAACACATTCCTCTCAGTTGGTTCTGTCATTTGTTGTTGATTTTTGTTTTTAACCTTTAACCTCTTCCTTCCCCCTTGTTGTGTTCATTGGTTTATATTAACCCTCCTCAGGCCGCGCCGATCTCTTCAGTTGGTTGTTTCAGTTGTGTTGATTTGAACCCCTCCTGCTCGGAGTCCATCCTCCTATAACAGATCTCTGTGTCCCAAATGGCAACCTATTCCCTTTACAATTACAGTGCACTACTTTAGACCCATAGGGTGGTGCACTGTAGAGGGAATAGGTTGCCATTTTGGGATGCTTCCGGAGTCATGGCAACGTCGGCTTCTCCTCTTGCTGCTCAATGTGATGACGCCTCATTTTCTTTCAGGAGTAGTTTGTGTTTGTTGTGGAAAAGCTGATGCTGTTTTTCTCCCTGTTGCTCTATGTTGTTCCTTCCTTTCTGATATTTCTGTTCCTATTTGTTCATAGTGTTTTACTGCTGTAAATTTTTCTCAACTTGTTTTTGTTTGTTTGTTTTTGTTTACTCTTCGGTTGATTTGACCCCCCCCATCCCCTCCTCTGACTGGGTGCTGCGTTGTGGGTGGGGTCGGTGACACCCTGGATCCCTCCATTGCTATTGGCACACTCTCTTTTGCTCATCCCCCTGACCTTCGCCCTCTGACCCTTTGACCTTCATGCCCCACCCCTTTGCCCGTGTCTCCGTCGGTCACCTGGTGGTCGTTCGGGGCCGTTTCTGACGTGACGGGCGACATATCCTGATTTCCGTTTCCTGTTGGCCGTTATCTCTCTCTCCCCCCTCACCTCCCTCGCCCACTCCTACTCTGTCCCTCTTTCCAACACACAATCCCACCCACCCCCTATCTCACACACACCAACCTGCCCCCTACCCCCCACACCTGCCACCCTCCACTCCTGCCACGTTGCCATGGTCCCAGCCTACGGGCAGCCAAAATGGCGAAGGCCCACCAGCAGCAGCAGGCGTCAATGGCAGCGGGCGTAGCGGCGAGTACCGGCTCTCCCGTTAAAGAGCTGAGAGATCTGTCGGCCTTCCGCTCCCGAAGCATCAGCGTCTCCGAGCACGCGGTGCGCAGGTAGAGAGCACTCTGGGTAACCAGGAAATAAAACCCAGAAAATAACTTTTCTTGCTTCCGTTGGGGGGGGGGGGGCGTCGTCATAAGGACCGGTGGGCGGTTGCCAGGGAAACCTGGGTTGGGTGGCGGTGGCATGCTGGAGGAGGATGTGTTGAGTGGTTCTGCAATCGGCATCTTTTTTTCTTTTTTTTTTCGACATTTGAGTGATTTTGTTGCATGCAGTTTGTGCTTTGGAAAACATCTAGATTTCTGTCAATGTTTTCCTGTTAACCCCGTTTTGGCTTCTTTAACTTCTCTGATGCTTTGGTTTGGTATGAATAGTTATTTTTGTTTTCGGTTGTGGTGTTTGCTGGGTTTTGCTGTGCTGACTGGATTTAATTTAGACTGACTGACTGAATGGCTGGAGAAAAACATGGACCTACTCCAAGCAGTGTACTGAGACGACAAGACTGACAGCCACTGCTACCAATGATTGGCTTTTCCTCTTCCCTGTGGGAAGGGACTGTTGCCTTCTGGGCCAATGAGAAGCCAGTCTTACACACATGCTTTGCATGCTGCCTGTGTAGTTTTCTGTTGCATTGCGTTTGTTTGACCCACAGATGCTCAGTGTTCAGCTACTTCCGCTGATTTACAACCATCTGTCTGTTTGTGGGATGTTGGGATTCGTTGATTATCTGAGTTACAAAATTAGGTAACTTTCCCACAATTCCCAGGTTTTCAAGAAATCCCGGTTGGAAAATTCCTGGATTTCCCGATCATTCCTTCCAGATTGGGATTGGGATGTCTGGGAATTTTGGGGAAAGTTACCAGAATTATGCTACCCCTCATCTATGACAGAGTGACTGACTGAGTTGGGGGTTTTGTGGTGTCTGTCTCCAACTGACTCAATGACTCCTGCCATGCACCAATCACTACACATACTTACCTGTGAGAGCGACTGACTGTGAGAGCGGCTGACTGTGAGAGCGGCTGGCTGACTGTGAGAGCGGCTGGCTGACTGTGAGAGCGGCTGGCTGACTGTGAGAGCGGCTGGCTGACTGTGAGAGCGGCTGGCTGACTGTGAGAGCGGCTGGCTGACTGTGAGAGCGGCTGGCTGACTGTGAGAGCGGCTGGCTGACTGTGAGAGCGGCTGGCTGACTGTGAGAGCGGCTGGCTGACTGTGAGAGTGACTGTGAGAGCGACTGGCTGACTGTGAGAGCGACTGGCTGACTGTGAGAGCGACTGGCTGACTGTGAGAGCGACTGGCTGACTGTGAGAGCGACTGGCTGACTGTGAGAGCGACTGGCTGAGTGAAAAGTGAATCAGACATTGCAGTTGGTGGTTAGATCATGTTTCATCATTTCTCCCTCCATCTGTGTATCTCAAACCCATAGGAGTCCATAGGTTGTTATTGAGCAGTCTGTCAGATGGGGAATTAGTTCAGCTGACACTCAACTAGTCAGCTCTCAAATACTAGCCAGTCTGTTTGTTATCACGGTGACTCATCGTCATGCCAAACTATTTGTCTTGACAATGACCTCCTATGGAGTTGGCAAGAGCACAAACTGATCTGGGACCAGGCTACTGAAGTACTAGTTCTAATCCAAATTGTCCCAAGGAGAGGGAAGAACTGATCTGGGACCAGGCTACTGAAGTACCAGGAGACAGAGGAAGAAGTGTTTAGTTTACCAGGCCCTGTTACAATCTGTATAACTGTCAGTCCCCCTCCTGACCAGCAGGGTGCAGGAGACGATCACTAGACAGCCTGAGGAGCTTCCCCTTTACACACTGATCCAAGACCAGTTTTGTGTTTCCCCTCTAATGGTTAGGGATAGGATTGGGGCCAGTTGAGCTGATCCTAGATCTGTGCCTATAAGAAAGTACAGTATTTGGGATTCCTCGAACAGAAGGTCTAACAGACTCGCCTCAGTGTGTGACTATGGCAACGCCTCAGTGTGTGACTATGGCAACGCCTCAGTGTGTGACTATGGCAACGCCTCAGAGTGTGACTATGGCAAGCCTCAGTGTGTGACTATGGCAACGTCTCACACTGCACGCTGTTCCCTTCATAGTGCACCACCTTTGACCAGAGCCCTATGGGGTTGCCTATGGGCCCTGGTCTAAAGTAGTGCACTGCATAGGGAATAGGGTGCCATTTGGAACGCGACAACCGACTTGGTGCCTCAGCAGACACCTACTGGCTACAGGTGTTCTGCCTACCTACCACTGGTGGTCTGCTTTCACACACACACACACACACACACACACACACACACACACACACACACACACACACCTACTAGCTACAGCTGTTCTGCCTACCTACCACTGGTGGTCTGCTTTCTTACACACACACACACACACACACCTGCTAGCAACAGGGAGTCAACTCTTAACTGCCATTCAAGTCATCTTTAATTGAATCCCCTTCTCCATGTCCTTCAGTCCCTACCTCTTAACTCCAAAGCAACAGGCAGAGAGCTGTTGTTGAGAACATTCAGAGCAGCGTTCTATTAGCTCATAAAGGCCTTTGTCTCCAGCTGCTGTTGTTGAGAACATTCAGAGCAGCGTTCTATTAGCTCATAAAGGCCTTTGTCTCCAGCTGCTGTTGAGAACATTCAGAGCAGCGTTCTATTAGCTCAAAAAGGCCTTTGTCTCCAGCTGTTGTTGATAACATTCAGAGCAGCGTTCTATTAGCTCATAAAGGCCTTTGTCTCCAGGTATCATCAGGTTGTCTGTCCTTCAGTGGAACACCTGTTTAGTTGAACTTCAATACAACATAACTTTTCTCCTTTATTTGTTAGAGAGAGAGAGAGAGAGAGAGAGAGAGAGAGATGTGGAGAAACACTATCGGACACAGCCACTGCTGCAATGCAGAACTATGTTGAGAAAGAGCTGTCGTTGTGATGGCTGGCTGGATAAACTGATGATGGAATAACACTATGGCCCTGTCTCATTCCGAATGGCTCGCTGTCTCCCTCTCCCTGCCTCAAGAGGCAGCGTCCTTATGGATTGAGGCACAGCCCAGTAATAACAGATAAGAGACAGAACCCTAGTGACTGGAGGACACCGTCCCCTCAGACTGTATGTCGTTGTGCTTCAAGGGTTTTAGGGTCCTGGAAATCACCACGGTCACCGTCCCAGACTGTATGTCATTGTGCTTCAAGGGTTTTAGGGTCCTGGAAATCACCACGGTCACCGTCCCCTCAGACTGTATGTCGTTGTGCTTCAAGGGTTTAAGGGGCCTGGAAATCACCACGGTCACCGTCCCAGATGGAACCCCACTTCTCATCCCTGGTCGAAAGTGGAGGCCTATTTAGGGACCAGGTCTCCAGACTTGATCTGAACTCTAAACCATGTACTTAAACGTTCAATATGACCAGGTGAAGGTGAGAAGTCCTCCGTCGTGATGTGCTCCCAAACGAGTACCTTAAGGACGGTACCGATCTGGTGACGTAAGGGAAAGATATTCTTTGGTCCTTTTGGGGTCATGGCGGTCTGAATGGGTGTCCACCAGAGCAGCTGGGTCAGTGCCACCGGGTCAAGGGTCAATTAAGGGTTGAACACTCTGTTTGCTAGGTAAACTGTGCTGCTGGGTTGTGCTGGTCACAAGCTGGGACTTGGTCTGAGTTAGCAATAGCATTAGCATTAGCGATAGTGTTAGCGATTGGTGTTAGCGATTGGTGTTAGCGATAGCATCAGCCATAACCTCTTGGGAGAGCGAGCTGCAGTGTCTATATGCTTTTGTCCAGAGGTGTCCTATGGGCCCTGGTCTAAAGTAGTGCTCTATATAGGGAATAGGATGCCATTTGGCACACAGACAAGACGTTTGTTATATTCTGTTACACAAGACGGACAGAACTGACGCAGGTAGAGGGAAAATAACTTCTAGAGGCATGCGCCACTTAGAGGAAGAAGAGGGAATGTTCCTCTTCTCTCGTCTCACACTTGTTCCTTCCTCTAAAGGGCTCAGGTTATGTCATCTCTCCATTAATCTATCATCCCCCCCTTTGTATCCCTGCTACTGTCTCAGTGTCTCAGGGCTTGAAGGATGCTACTGTCTCAGTGTCTCAGGGCTTGAAGGATGCTACTGTCTCAGTGTCTCAGGGCTTGAAGGATGCTACTGTCTCAGGGCTTGAAGGATGCTACTGTCTCAGTGTCTCAGGGCTTGAAGGATGCTACTGTCTCAGTGTGTCAGGGCTTGAAGGATGCTACTGTCTCAGTGTCTCAGGGCTTGAAGGATGCTACTGTCTCAGTGTCTCAGGGCTTGAAGGATGCTAGTGTCTCAGGGCTTGAAGGATGCTACTGTCTCAGTGTCTCAGGGCTTGAAGGATGCTACTGTCTCAGTGTGTCTCAGGGCTTGAAGGATGCTACTGTCTCAGTGTCTCAGGGCTTGAAGGATGCTACTGTCTCAGTGTCTCAGGGCCTGAAGGATGCTACTGTCTCAGTGTCTCAGGGCTTGAAGGATGCTACTGTCTCAGTGTGTGGGCTTGAAGGATGATGTGTTTAAAGTCTTGGTGATTTAAACAGACAGGGGGGAGACAGACAGACAGGGGGGGAGACAGACAGACAGACGGGGAGGGAGACAGACAGGGGGGGAGGGGGACAGACAGACAGACAGGGAGACACAGACAGACAGACAGGGGGGAGACAGACAGACATACAGGGGGGGAGGGGGACAGACAGACAGGGAGGGGGACAGACAGACAGGGAGACACAGACAGACAGACAGGGAGGGAAGGAGACAGACAGACAGGGAGGGAGCGAGACAGGGAGACAGAAAGACAGGGAGGGAGACAGACAGACAGACAGGGAGGGAGGGAGACAGACAGGGAGGGAGGGAGACAGACACAGACAGACAGACAGACAGGGAGGGAGGGAGGGAGGGAGACAGACAGGGAGGGAGGGAGGGAGACAGACAAGGAGGGAGACAGACAGACAGGGAGGGAGACAGACAGACAGGGAGGGAGGGGAGGGAGGGAGGGAGACAGACAGACAGGGAGGGAGGGAGGGAGGGAGGGAGGGAGACAGACAGACAGACAGACAGGGAGGGAGACAGGGAGGGAGACAGACAGACAGACAGGGAGGGAGGGAGGGGAGACAGACAGACAGACAGACAGGGAGGGAGGGAGACAGACAGACAGACAGGGAGGGAGGGAGACAGACAGACAGACAGGGAGGCAGACAGACAGACAGGGAGGCAGACAGACAGACAGGGAGGGAGACAGACAGGGAGACAGGGAGGGAGACAGACAGGGAGGGAGACAGACAGGGAGGGAGGGAGACAGGGGAGGGAGGGAGGCAGACTGACAGACAGGGAGGGGGACGGACGGACAGGGAGGGAGACGGACGGACAGGGAGGCAGACGGACGGCAGGGAGGGAGACGGACGGACAAGGGAGGGAGACACGGACGGACCAGGGAGGGAGACGGACGGACAGGGAGGGAGACGGACGGACAGGGAGGGAGACGACGGCAGGGAGGGAGACGGACGGACAGGAGGGAGACGGCACGGACAGGGAGGGAGACGGACGGACAGGGAGGGAGACGGACGGACAGGGAGGGAGACGACGGACAGGGAGGCAGACGGGGGCAGCGAGACAGGGAGGGAGGCGGACGGACGGACGGACAGGGAGGGAGGCGGACGGACGGACGGACAGGGAGGGAGGCGGACGGACGGACCGGACAGGGAGGGAGGCGGACGGACGGACGGACAGGGAGGGAGGCGGACGGACGGACGGACAGGGAGGGAGGCGGACGGACGGACAGGGAGGGAGACAGGGAGGGAGACAGACAGACAGGAAGGGAGGGAGGGAGGGAGACAGACAGACAGGGAGGGAGGGAGGGAGACAGACAGACAGACAGACAGACAGGGAGGGAGGGAGACAGACAGACAGACAGACAGGGAGGCAGACAGACAGACAGGGAGGCAGACAGACAGACAGGGAGGAGACAGACAGGGAGACAGGGAGGGAGACAGACAGGGAGGGAGGGAGACAGGGAGGGAGGGAGGCAGACTGACAGACAGGGAGGGGGACGGACGGACAGGGAGGGAGACGGACGGACAGGGAGGGAGACGGACGGACAGGGAGGCAGACGGACGGACAGGGAGGGAGACGGACGGACAGGGAGGGAGACGGACGGACAGGGAGGGAGACGGACGGACAGGGAGGGAGAACGGACGGACAGGGAGGGAGACGGACGGACAGGGAGGAGACGGACGGACAGGGAGGGAGACGGACGGACAGGGAGGGAGACGGACGGACAGGGAGGGAGACGGACGGACAGGGAGGGAGACGGACGGACAGGGAGGGAGACGGACGGACAGGGAGGGAGACGGACGGACAGGGAGGCAGACGGACGGACAGGGAGGGAGGCGGACGGACGGACAGGGAGGGAGGCGGACGGACGGACAGGGAGGGAGGCGGACGGACGGACGGACGGACAGGGAGGGAGGCGGACGGACGGACGGACGGACAGGGAGGGAGGGAGGCGGACGACGGACGGACAGGGAGGGAGGCGGACGGACGGACAGGGAGGGAGGCGGACGGACGGACCAGGGAGGGAGACGGACGGACAGGGAGGCAGACGGACGGACAGGGAGGCAGACGGACGGACAGGGAGGCAGACGGACGGACAGGGAGGCAGACGGACGGACAGGGAGGCGGACAGGGAGGCGGACAGATAGACGGACAGGGAGGCGGACAGATAGACGGACGGACAGGGAGGGAGACGGACGGACAGGGAGGGAGACGGAACGGGACAGGGAGGCAGACGGACGGACAGGGAGGCAGACGGACGGACAGGGAGGCAGACGGACGGACAGGGAGGCAGACGGACGGACAGGGAGGCAGACGGACGGACAGGGAGGCAGACGGACGGACAGGGAGGCAGACGGACGGACAGGGAGGCAGACGGACGGACAGGGAGGCGGACAGGGAGGCGGACAGGGAGGCGGACAGGGAGGCGGACAGATAGACGGACAGGGAGACGGACGGACGGACAGGGAGGGAGACGGACGGACAGGGAGGGAGACGGACGGACGGACAGGGAGGGAGGGAGACGGACGGACGGACAGGGAGGGAGACGGACGGACGGACAGGGAGGGAGACGGACGGACGGACGGACAGGGAGGGAGACGGACGGACGGACGGACAGGGAGGGAGACGGACGGACAGGGAGGGAGACGGACGGACAGGGAGGGAGACGGACGGACAGGGAGGGAGACGGACGGACAGGGAGGGAGACGGACGGACAGGGAGGGAGACGGACGGACAGGGAGGCAGACGGACGGACAGGGAGGCAGACGGACGGACAGGGAGGCAGACGGACGGACAGGGAGGCAGACGGACGGACGGACGGACAGGGAGGCAGACGGACGGACGGACGGACAGGGAGGGAGACGGACGGACGGACGGACAGGGAGGGAGACGGACGGACGGACGGACAGGAGGGAGACGGACGGACGGACAGGGAGGCAGACGGACGGACGGACGGACAGGGAGGGAGACGGACGGACGGACGGACAGGGAGGGAGACGGACGGACGGACGGACGGACAGGGAGGGAGACGGACGGACGGACGGACAGGGAGGGAGACGGACGGACAGGAGGGAGACGGACGGACGGGACAGGGAGGGCAGACGGACGGACAGAGAGGCAGACGGAACAGACAGGGAGGCGGACAGGGAGGCGGACAGGGAGACGGACAGACAGACAGACGGACAGGGAGACGGACGGACGGACAGGGAGGGAGACGGACGGACAGGGAGGGAGACGGACGGACAGGGAGGCGGCACGGACGGACAGGGAGGCGGACGGAACGGACAGGGAGGCGGACGGACGGACAGGGAGGCGGACGGACGGACAGGGGGAGGCGGGACAGGGAGGCGGACAGGGAGGCGGACAGGGAGGCGGACAGGGAGACGGACAGGGAGGCGGACAGGGAGACGGACAGGGAGGCAGACAGACGGACAGGGAGGCAGACAGACGGACAGGGAGGCAGACAGACGGACAGGGAGGCAGACAGACGGACAGGGAGGCAGACAGACGGACAGGGAGGCAGACAGACGGACAGGGAGGCAGACAGACGGACAGGGAGGGAGGCAGACGGACAGGGAGGGAGGCAGACGGACAGGGAGGCAGACGGACAGGGAGACTATCTAGTATCTAGTATATCATGTAGATGTGTGGACATAGAGGCTGAAAGTATGTGTTTACTCCATAAGATGACTTCCTAACTACTTCCTGTTGTAGTTTGGACGGTGTTTGTCTGAACTCTCGGTTCCTGTGGCGATGTCACTCCCCTTGAAGACCGGTGTAACTTATCCTACAGAATAGTAGCTGTGTGTTCCGTTAGAGGTGTTCCGTTTCCCCTGGCGGTGGTTACCGTGGTTACCGGGATGCGATGGGGGGTCTCCAGGGAGGAATGCTGAAGGGAGTTGTAGATCAGGTGACTGGGATATTACGGTACATCAGTTCCCCCGGGCCCTCAGTTCTGAGCAGCGTGTTGTTCTAGTGTTCTCTCTCTCTCTCCTTCAACATAAAAGCGCCTGGTCTTCCTCTATCTCTGACACCAGCTGTGGTTCCTGGGCCTTTGTAGAAGAGACACCCTGTCAGCAGTAAGCATAGCACTTCACATCCACAGAGGGAACGGATGACGGATCATTTCAAGCGCCCAGGCTGCCGCTACAGTTACTTATACCAAGTCCCAGCTTGTTTGTGTGTGTGGGAGAGAGCGATTGGCTCATCTGTGTTTGTACATCAGCGGTGTACACCTGAGAGAAAGATGAGAGCCAGGCTGTGTGTGGGAGAATGCAAGTGTGTGTGTGTGTGATTCTGAGCGTGTGTGTGTGTGATTCTGAGCGTGTGTGTGTGTGTGTGGGTGTGTGATTCTGAGCGTGTGTGTGTGCGATTCTGAGCGTGTGTGTGTGATTCTGAGCGTGTGTGTGTGTGTGGGTGTGTGATTCTGAGCGTGTGTGTGATTCTGAGTGTGTGTGTGGGTGTGTGATTCTGAGTGTGTGTGTGGGTGATTCTGAGCGTGTGTGTGATTCTGAGTGTGTGTGTGTGGGTGATTCTGAGTGTGTGGGTGTGTGATTCTGAGCGTGTGTGTGTGTGTGTGTGGGTGATTCTGAGTGTGTGTGTGTGGGTGATTCTGAGCGTGTGTGTGTGGGTGATTCTGAGCGTGTGTGTGTGTGTGATTCTGAGCGTGTGTGTGTGTGTCAGCGGAGGCTGCTGAGGGGAGGAGGGCTCATAATATTGTCTGGAAGGGAGTAGTTGTAATGGTATCAAAGGTTATTTATATTCAGGAGGTGTTTTGATTCCATTCACTCCGTTCCAGCCGTCATTATGAGCCGTCCTCCCCTCAGCAGCCTCCACTGGTGTATGTGTTTGTCTCTCTGACACCATTATCTGACACCCTCTCTGACACCCTTATCTGGCACCCCTCTGACACCCTCTCTGGCACCCTTATCTGGCACCCCTCTCTGACACCCTTATCTGGCACCCTTATCTGGCACCCTTATCTGACACCCTCTCTGTCACCCTCTCTGTCAACCTTATCTGACACCCACTCTGACACCCCCTGGCTGTAGGATGCACACCTCCAGCACCACGTGTAGTCTGGGTTCTTCTGACGAGAACACCGTGAGCCAGGCAGACGATGGGTTAAAGACCGTCCACCTGGAGTTAACGGAGACCTGTCTGGACATGATGGCTCGATACGTCTTCTCCAACTTCTCAGCGCTGCCCAAGAGGTACCCACGGACCAGGGGATATTTCCTGCCTTCATTAGTGACCTCGTGGGTCTTCACTCTAGTCTTCATTATTCACCCAATCACAACGGGAAAAAGGACACGAGGTCTTCTATGATTATCAACTGCCATAAGCCCTCGGAATTAAGTGACCTTGACTTGACCCCTGACCCTTAACCTTTGCCAGGTCTCCTATAGCAGAGTTCCTTCTTGCGGGGGGTCGCAGTATGACCTGGCTGGTGGGTAACAAGCTGATCACCATAACGACCAGCGGTGGGGTCAGGAGCCAGGCCCTACTGGGAATGGACATGGCTGAGAGGCTGGGAGGAGGGGGAGAGATGACCAGGTAACCACACACACACACATAGTAACCCATATATACACACACACACACACACAGTAACCCATATACACACACACACACACACACACACAGTAACACACACACACACACACACACACACACAGTAACCCATATACACACACACAGTAACCAATACACACACACACACACACACACACACACACACACACACACACACACAGTAACCCATATATACACACACACACACACACACACACACACACACAGTAACCCATATATACACACACACACACACACACACACAGTAACCCATATATACACACACACACACACACACACACAGTAACCCATATACACACACACACACACACACACACACGGTAACCCATATATATATACACACACACACACACACACACACACACACACACGGTAACCCATATACACACACACACACGGTAACCCATATATATATATATACACACACACACACACACACACACACACACACGGTAACCCATATACACACACACGGTAACCCACACCACACACACGGTAACCCATACACACACTGTCAGTAATATCCGGTCTCTCTCCTGCCCCCTGTAGGTCAGACCCCTCCCTTCACACCCGTCAGACCAAAGAGGCTCCGGCCAAACTGGAGTCCCAGTCCAGTCAACAGCTCAACAGAGCCTCACGCATCAGAGTACGATCCATGTCAGGTAGGAAGAGGAGGAACTCTCTCTCTGTCTCTCTCACTCTATCCTTCTCTCTCTACTGTCATCAGAGTACGATCCATGTCAGGTTGGAAGAGGACGTTCTCTCTACCTAGCTATCTAATCTATACACTACATGATCTAAAGTATGTGGACACCTGCTCATTGAACATCTCATTATGCTAGTATTATGTATGTTTGTAATAGTGTGTTATATGTGAAAGTGTGTTTGTATTATAAATTGTATTTTAATGTTTAAGAACTCTTGGAAGATTAGTCCAAATGGGGACTAAAAGAGATCCAAATCAAATCAACATCTCATTCCAAAATCGTGGGCATTAATATTGAGTTGGTCCCCCTCCACTCTTCTGGGAAGGATTTCCACTAGATGTTGGAACATTGCTGCTATAACATCCTCCACTCTTCTGGGAAGGCTTTCCACTAGATGTTGGAACATTGCTGCTATAACAGCCTCCACTCTTCTGGGAAGGCTTTCCACTAGATGTTGGAACATTGCTGCTATAACAGCCTCCACTCTTCTGGGAAGGCTTTCCACTAGATGTTGGAACATTGCTGCTATAACATCCTCCACTCTTCTGGGAAGGCTTTCCACTAGATGTTGGAACATTGCTGCAGGGACTTGCTTCCGTTCACCCACGAGCATCAGTGAGGTCAGACACTGATGTTAGGTGATTAGGCCTGGCTCACAGTTGGTGATCCAATTCGTCCTAAAGGTGTTTGATGGGGTTGAGGTCAGGGCTTTGTGCAGGCCAGTCAAGTTCTTCCACACCAACCTTGACAAACCATTTCTGCATGGATCTCACTTTGTGCACAGGGGCATTGTCAAGCTGAAACAGGAAAGGGCCTTCCCCAAACTATTACCACAATGTTGGAAGCACAGAATCGTCTAGAATGTCATTGTATGCTGTAGTGTAAAGATTTCCCTTCACTGGAACTAAGGGGCCTAGCCCGGACCATGAAAAACAGCCCCCTCCACCAAACCTTACAGTTGGCACTATGCATTGGGGCAGGTAGCGTTTTTCCTGGCATCCACCAAACCCAGATTTGTCCGTCGAACTGCCAGAGGGTGAAGTGTGATTCATCACTCCAGAGAACGTGTTTCTACTGCTCCAGAGTCCAATGGTGGAGAGCTTTACATCACTCCAGCCGACGCTTGGCATTGCACATGGTGATCTTAGACTTGTGTGCGGCTGCTCGGCCATGGAAACCCATTTCATGAAGCTGAGTTTGCTTCCAGAGGCAGTTTGTAACTCAGAAATGAGTGTTGCATCTGAGGACAGCACTCGGCGGTCCCGTTCTTTAAGCTTGTGTGGCCTACCACTGCGCGTCTGAGCCGTTGTTGCTCCTTGACGTTTCCACTTCACAATAACAGCACTTACAGTTGACCGGGGCAGCTCTAGCAGGGCAGAAATTTGACGAACTGACTTGTTGGGAAGGTGGCATCCTATGATGGTGCCACGTAAGTCACTAAGCTTTTCAGTAAGGCCATTCTACTGCCAAGGTTTGTCTATGGAGATTGCATGGCTGTGTGAGGAATAATGTTCTGGGGCAACGGCTGTGGCTGAAATAGCTGAATCCACTAATCTGAAGGGGTGTCTCTATCTCTCCTTCATTCCATGTAAGGTAGGGATGGTGATATGTCACTAATTCCTCCTCTCCGCCCGTTCTCCCCCCCCTCAGGTGGCCATGCCCTCCGTGCAGGTCCAGCCCAGAGCCTCAGCCCCCTGGTCTCACCCTCTGAGGGTGGAGAGCTGTGTGGTGTCCCCCTCTCTCCCCCCTCCTCCTCCTCCGGCCCCTGTCTGGATGGCCTGGAGCCCCCCTCTCCTTCCCCCTGTGCCCCCCCTAAGGACCCCCTCAAAGACAAGCCCAGCCTGGCAGAGTTCCTGCCCGTTCTGACCCAGGGATGGGCCGAGATCTTCATACGCAGACCCTCAGGTATGCACAAACACACACGCACGCGCGCACGCACGCGCGCACACACACACACACCTGTTGAATAGCTTCCTCTTCATCTGTTTACACACGGAAGATACAGACCATTTTCAAATATTTTCTCTCTTTTCTTCTCGATCTCTCTTCCTCCTCTGACCTGACTAATTCAAATCACATCAAATGTATTTATAAAGCCCTTCTTACATCAGCTGATATCTCAAAGCGCTGTACAGAAACCCAGCCTGAAACCCCAAACAGCAAGGAATGCAGGTGTAGAAGCACAGTGGCTAGGAAAAACTCCCTAGAAAGGCCAAAACCTAGGAAGAAACCTAGAGAGGAACCAGGCTATGTGGGGTGGCCAGTCCTCTTCTGGCTGTGCCGGGTGGAGATTATAACAGAACATGGCCAAGATGTTCAAATGTTCATAAATGACCAGCAGGGTCAAAAAATAATAATCACAGTATTTGTCGAGGGTGCAAGGTCAGCACGGCCAGGTGGACTGGGGACAGCAAGGAGTCATCATGTCAGGTCGTCCTGAGGCATGGTCCTAGGGCTCAGGTCCTCCGAAAGAAAGAGAGAAAGAGAGAATTAGAGAGAACATACTTAAATTCACACAGGACACCGAATAGGACAGGAGAAGTACTCCAGATATAACAAACTGACCCTAGCCCCCCGACACACAAACTACTGCAGCATAAATACTGGAGGCTGAGACAGGAGGGGTCAGGAGACACTGTGGCCCCATCCGATGATACCCCCAGACAGGGCCAAACAGGAAGGATATAACCCCACCCACTTTGCCAAAGCACAGCCCCCACACCTCTAGAGGGATATCTTCAACCATCAACTTACCATCCTGAGACAAGGCTGAGTATAGCCCACAAAGATCTCTGCCATGGCACAACCCAAGGGGGGGCGCCAACCCAGACAGGAAGATCACGTCAGTGACTCAACCCACTCAAGTGACGCACCCCTTTGGTTAATTGGTTAATTCCTAAAAGTCTAAGTCATTGGAGGGGGGGGGGGGGATCACATCAGTGACTCAACCCACTGAAGTGACGCACCCCTTTGGTTAATTGGTTCATTCCTAAAAGTCTAAGTCATTGGAGGTGGGGGGTGCTAAGCTGACATGTGGAATGGTTTTATGATGTCATACTGTGGATCATTTAGCTATTTGATATTAAAAAAAACGTTAGGACCCCGTTTATGTGATAAGACCGATTTTTCGCTTAAACTGACGGATTTTGATGGGGATTTTGTGATGTGACTTAGATTGCCCCACCGGGGCGTCAGTGGACTCCAGGGGGGTAATTGACTTCTCTCCTGTCCAGGTAACACCAGCTGGTTGATGTGTCTGGAGAACCCTCCCAGTCCCTTCTCCTCTGAGCTGGGTAACATGCCTCTCCAGGAGCTGTCCTCTGTCCTCATGGCCATGGAGGGGGTCAAGGAGCCCCCCACCCAGACTGCCAGCGCCCCCGCCAGCACAGCCACGCCCGCCCCGACCCCCGTAGCCCTTAACCCCCCTGGACCCATCCAAGGGGGCAAGCCTGGACTCATCCAGCGCTCTAACA
Organism: Oncorhynchus kisutch; assembly: GCF_002021735.2. NCBI lineage: Eukaryota > Metazoa > Chordata > Actinopteri > Salmoniformes > Salmonidae > Oncorhynchus > Oncorhynchus kisutch. Next base: position 71,748 of record NW_022263384.1, read on the forward strand.
CAGGTGAGGAGGGAGAGGGAGGGGGAGGGGGGTGTAGTGGTGTGTTGGATATTATAAGTGTGTGTTGGTGGGAGGGGACAGTGTGTGTGTTGGTGGGAGGGGACAGTGTGTGTGTTGGTGGGAGGGACCAGTACAGCTCCTCAGTCACCATCCAGTACAGCTCCCCAGTCTCCACCAGTGCAGCTCCCCAGTCTCCACCAGTACAGCTCCCCAGTCTCCACCCAATACAGCTCCCCAGTCTCCACCAGTACAGCTCCCCAGTCTCCACCAGTACAGCTCCCCAGTCTCCACCAGTACAGCTCCCCAGTCTCCACCAGTACAGCTCCCCAGTCTCCACCAGTACAGCTCCCCAGTCTCCACCAGTACAGCTCCCCAGTCTCCACCAGTACAGCTCCCCAGTCTCCACCAGTACAGCTCCCCAGTCTCCACCAGTACAGCTCCCCAGTCTCCACCAGTACAGCTCCCCAGTCTCCACCAGTACAGCTCCCCAGTCTCCACCAGTACAGCTCCCCAGTCTCCACCAGTACAGCTCCCCAGTCTCCACCAGTACAGCTCCCCAGTCTCCACCAGTACAGCTCCCCAGTCTCCACCAGTACAGCTCCCCAGTCTCCACCAGTACAGCTCCCCAGTCTCCACCAGTACAGCTCCCCAGTCTCCACCAGTACAGCTCCCCAGTCTCCACCAGTACAGCTCCCCAGTCTCCACCAGTACAGCTCCCCAGTCTCCACCAGTACAGCTCCCCAGTCTCCACCAGTACAGCTCCCCAGTCTCCACCAGTACAGCTCCCCAGTCTCCACCAGTACAGCTCCCCAGTCTCCACCAGTACAGCTCCCCAGTCTCCACCAGTACAGCTCCCCAGTCTCCACCAGTACAGCTCCCCAGTCTCCACCAGTACAGCTCCCCAGTCTCCACCAGTACAGCTCCCCAGTCTCCACCAGTACAGCTCCCCAGTCTCCACCAGTACAGCTCCCCAGTCTCCACCAGTACAGCTCCCCAGTCTCCACCAGTACAGCTCCCCAGTCTCCACCAGTACAGCTCCCCAGTCTCCACCAGTACAGCTCCCCAGTCTCCACCAGTACAGCTCCCCAGTCTCCACCAGTACAGCTCCCCAGTCTCCACCAGTACAGCTCCCCAGTCTCCACCAGTACAGCTCCCCAGTCTCCACCAGTACAGCTCCCCAGTCTCCACCCAGTACAGCTCCCCAGTCTCTACCAGTACAGCTCCCCAGTCACCACCAAGTTGTTGAGAAGGAACTCCTGCTGTACTTCACTGAACATGAATGAACCTCTCTCCAGTCTGCTCTCCTCTCTCTTCTCCTCTCTCTGCGCTCCTCTCTCTGCTCTCCTCTCTCTGGTCTCTCCTCTCTCCTCTCCTCTCTCCTCTCCTCTCTCTGCGCTCCTCTCCTCTCTCTGCTCTCCTCGCTCTGCTCTGCTCTCCTCTCTCTGCTCTGCTCTCCTCTCTTCTCCTCTCCTCTCTCTGCTCTCCTCTCTCTGGTCTCTCCTCTCTCCTCTCCTCTCTCTGCGCTCCTCTCCTCTCTCTGCGCTCCTCTCCTCTCTCTGCTCTCCTCTCTCTGCTCTGCTCTCCTCTCTCTGCTCTGCTCTCCTCTCTCTGGTCTCTCCTCTCTCTGCTCTCCTCTCTCTCTTCTCCTCTCCTCTCTCTGCTCTCCTCTCTCTGCTCTCTCTCCTCTCCTCTCTCTGCGCTCCTCTCCTCTCTCTGCTCTGCTCTCCTCTCTCTCTCTCTGCTCTCTCTGCTCTCTCTCCTCTCTCTCTCTCCTCTCTCTGCTCTGCTCTCTCTGCTCTCTCTCCTCTCTCTCCTCTCCTCTCTCTGGTCTCCTCTCTCTGCTCTGCTCTGCTCTCCTCTCTCTGCTCTCTCTCCTCTCTCTGCTCTGCTCTCTCCTCTCCTCTCTCTGGTCTCCTCTCTCTGCTCTGCTCTCCTCTCTCTGGTCTCCTCTCTCTGCTCTCCTCTCTCTGCTCTCTCTGCTCTCTCTCCTCTCCTCTCTCTGGTCTCCTCTCTCTGCTCTGCTCTGCTCTGCTCTCTCTGCTCTGCTCTCTCTCCTCTCTCTGCTCTGCTCTCTCTCCTCTCTCTGGTCTCCTCTCTCTGCTCTGCTCTGGTCTCCTCTCTCTGCTCTGCTCTGCTCTGCTCTCCTCTCTCTGCTCTGCTCTGGTCTCCTCTCTCTGCTCTGCTCTGCTCTGCTCTCCTCTCTCTGCTCTCTCTCCTCTCTCTCCTCTCTCTGCTCTGCTCTCTCTCCTCTCTCTGCTCTGCTCTCTCTCCTCTCTCTGCTCTGCTCTCTCTCCTCTCTCTGCTCTGCTCTCTCTCCTCTCCTCTCTCTGCTCTGCTCTCCTCTCTCTCCTCTCCTCTCTCTGCGCTCCTCTCCTCTCTCTGCTCTCCTCTCTCTGCGCTCCTCTCCTCTCTCTGCTCTGCTCTCCTCTCTCTGCTCTGCTCTCCTCTCTCTGCTCTGCTCTCCTCTCTCTGCTCTCCTCTCTCTGCTCTCTGCTCTCCTCTCTCTGCTCTCTCTCCTCTCCTCTCTCTGCGCTCCTCTCCTCTCTCTGCTCTGCTCTCCTCTCTCTCTCTCTGCTCTCTCTGCTCTCTCTCCTCTCTCTCTCTCCTCTCTCTGCTCTGCTCTCTCTGCTCTCTCTCCTCTCTCTCCTCTCCTCTCTCTGGTCTCCTCTCTCTGCCCTGCTCTGCTCTCCTCTCTCTGCTCTCTCTCCTCTCTCTGCTCTGCTCTCTCCTCTCCTCTCTCTGCTCTGCTCTCCTCTCTCTGCTCTCCTCTCTCTGGTCTCCTCTCTCTGCTCTCCTCTCTCTGCTCTCTCTGCTCTCTCTCCTCTCTCTCCTCTCCTCTCTCTGCTCTGCTCTGCTCTCCTCTCTCTGCTCTGCTCTCTCTCCTCTCTCTGCTCTGCTCTCTCTCCTCTCTCTGGTCTCCTCTCTCTGCTCTGCTCTGGTCTCCTCTCTCTGCTCTGCTCTGCTCTGCTCTTCTCTGCTCTCTCTCCTCTCTCTCCTCTCTCTGCTCTGCTCTCTCTCCTCTCTCTGCTCTGCTCTCTCTCCTCTCTCTGCTCTGCTCTCTCTCCTCTCTCTGGTCTCTCTCCTCTCTCTGCTCTGCTCTCTCTCCTCTCCTCTCTCTGCTCTGCTCTCCTCTCTCTGCTCTGCTCTCTCTGCTCTCTCTCCTCTCTCTGCTCTGCTCTCTCTGCTCTCTCTCCTCTCCTCTCTCTGGTCTCCTCTCTCTGCTCTGCTCTGCTCTCCTCTCTCTGCTCTCTCTCCTCGCTCAGCTCTGCTCTGCTCTCCTCTCTCTGCTCTGCTCTCTCTCCTCTCTCTGCTCTGCTCTCTCTGCTCTCTCTGCTCTCTCTCCTCTCTCTGCTCTGCTCTCTCTCCTCTCTCTGCTCTGCTCTCCTCTGCTCTGCTCTCTCTCCTCTCTCTGCTCTGCTCTGCTCTCTCTCCTCTCTCTGCTCTGCTCTCTCTCTGCTCTGCTCTCTCTGCTCTGCTCTCTCTCCTCTCTCTGCTCTGCTCTGCTCTCTCTCCTCTCTCTGCTCTGCTCTCTCTCCTCTCTCTGCTCTGCTCTCTCTCCTCTCTCTGCTCTCTCCTCTCTCTGCTCTCTCCTCTCTCTGCTCTGCTCTGCTCTGCTCTTCTCTCCTCTCTCTGCTCTCTCTCCTCTCTCTGCTCTGCTCTCTCTCCTCTCTCTGCTCTGCTCTCTCTCTCTCCTCTCTCTGCTCTGCTCTCTCTGCTCTCTCTCTCCTCTCTCTCCTCTCCTCTCTCTGGTCTCCTCTCTCTGCTCTCTCTACTTGTTCATGAGGGCCAGTCTAAGCTTAGATGCTCCACAGATTCACTAATCTCTATATCATCAGGAACAGTCAAATGTCCGTTCATTTAGTAGCTGGGTGATTTGTAGATCGAATCATAGATGCACCTTGTTCAGGTTGATCCTCGTGAACAAACATTGTTTCTTGTTCCAGTTTGTTAAGATGAAATAGTGCTGTTTCTCTCACAAACAGATCACACACACATTGCTAGTTTCCATCATTGTCTGTCGTGTGTTTCACATATATTGTGTTACTAGTTCCCTATTTTATATATTGTGAATTTCATTTGGTATTTTATCAACTATCTTATTTTTTTGTCATATTTTAATTCCTACTGTTTTCCCTCCAACTGTAAATTCATTTTATCATTTTTTGGATTGGTTTATTATTTTCCATTTCCTGTCATGCTAATTTGTGATTGGCTCTGCTGTGTTGAATGGCGACCTGGCTCGTCCAGTGGGCTCTCTCTCCTCTCTGGGTCTGTCCTTCGCCCCGCCCCCAGTTCCGGTTCGGCTCCAACGGAGCATTTCCTGGGCAGGTACAAGCAGCGTGGCCACGCCCCCAACACGAGCCTCACCCCAAACCAGTGGTGGCACTTTAAATGTGAGGATGGGCTCATGGTAACGGAACAGTAACAGAATGAATGAATGGTAAAATCAAACCGTCCATCCATCTATTCCATCCATTACTGTGAGCGCGTCCTCCCCTCACCAGCCTCCTATGCACCAACATATGTGTGCCCCCCCCCACGTCCCGTGTCATCACGTGTCACTAACATGTCGGGCCACCACTGGAGAGAGATGATGACACAAACAAACTCACGGGCCAATCGTTTCAATCGATCAATCAATTAATCAACCCGCCGCCAAGATGAACCAATTCTATGACTGGGTTTTGTTCATGATAATTTAATGACACTTTTGATGTTTTTCTTTCTAACATGTGGCCCTGGAATGTACTTCCTGTCTCCTTTTTCTTTTAACCTCTGACTCTTCACCCCATGACATCGTCATAGAGGTTATGCATGTAACATAGTCAAGACAGACCTCATCCAGGACACAAACACTTCTTTCTGGCTTCTCTGCTGGCCATTTGTGTTAGGGATATCATTCTGGTCACCATTTTGTGTTAGGGATATCATTCTGATCACCATTCTGTGTTAGGGATATCATTCTGGTCACCATTTGTGTTAGGGATATCATTCTGGTCACCATTCTGTGTTAGGGATATCATTCTGGTCACCATTCTGTGTTAGGGATATCATTCTGGTCGCCATTTTGTGTTAGGGATATCATTCTGGTCACCATTCTGTGTTAGGGATATCATTCTGGTCACCATTTGTGTTAGGGATATCATTCTGGTCACCATTCTGTGTTAGGGATATCATTCTGGTCACCATTTGTGTTAGGGATATCATTCTGGTCACCATTCTGTGTTAGGGATATCATTCTGGTCACCATTTGTGTTAGGGATATCATTCTGGTCAACATTTTGTGTTAGGGATATCATTCTGGTCACCATTCTGTGTTAGGGATATCATTCTGGTCACCATTCTGTGTTAGGGATATCATTCTGGTCACCATTCTGTGTTAGGGATATCATTCTGGTCACCATTTTGTGTTAGGGATATCATTCTGGTCACCATTTTGTTAGGGATATCATTCTGGTCACCATTTTGTGTTAGGGATATCATTCTGGTCACCATTTTGTGTTAGGGATATCATTCTGGTCACCATTTGTGTTAGGGATATCATTCTGGTCACCATTTTGTGTTAGGGATATCATTCTGGTCACCATTTGTGTTAGGGATATCATTCTGGTCACCATTCTGTGTTAGGGATATCATTCTGGTCACCATTCTGTGTTAGGGATATCATTCTGGTCACCATTCTGTGTTAGGGATATCATTCTGGTCACCATTCTGTGTTAGGGATATCATTCTGGTCACCATTCTGTGTTAGGGATATCATTCTGGTCACCATTTTGTGTTAGGGGATATCATTCTGGTCACCATTTTGTGTTAGGGATATCATTCTGGTCACCATTTTGTGTTAGGGATATCATTCTGGTCACCACACCACCCAATAATGTTATGTTTTGTGAGGTGTCACGGTGCTAAGTGTTCATTGTAATATTCTGTTGCTGTCAGTATCCTAAATGTCCATTGGCTGAGAGGATGAGGTCTGGTCTGGGCTGGTGTGTGTAGAGAAAGTGAACCGACCGACCGACCGACCACAACGTGTTTGAAGACGCATCAAATAGATGTTACCAATGATGATGAGCCAATGACTGATGTGCTGCTGCCTGCAAGTCTGCTCTTCGATCTGTCTCCCTGTGTGTGTGTGTGTGTGTGTGTGTGTGTGTGTGTGTGCGCCTGCCTGACTGAGTTACTGATTCTGTTTGATCACTGATCGATACGTGTAATGCTTCTGATTCTGTTTGATCTGTGTGTGTGTGTGTGTTTAGGAGGTGTGTGACCGCTTAGTGGTGGTCTGGTATACTACAGGTGGTAGTTTGTAAATTAACATAAGGGAGCAAAGTAGAGGTAGTTTAGTGTGTGTTTTTGTCGGGGGGGTTTTCGGTGAGTTTTGTTTCTTTGTCTGTGTGTGTGTGTGTTTATTAAATGTATTCATTAATTATGTTTTTCTGTGTATGCTGTTGCGTTCGTTGCCGTGGGTATCTGTGTGTCCCTCGTCCCCTCTCCTCTCTGTCGCCCCCTGCTGTAGACTCTGTGTGTCCCTCGTCCCCTCTCCTCTCTGTCGCCCCCTGCTGTAGACTCTGTGTGTCCCTCGTCCCCTCTCCTCTCTGTCGCCCCCTGCTGTAGACTCTGTGTGTCCCTCATCCCCTCTCCTCTCTGTCGCCCCCTGCAGTAGACTCTGTGGTCTGTGTGTCCCTCGTCCCCTCTCCTCTCTGTCGCCACCTGCTGTAGACTCTGTGTGTCCCTCATCCCCTCTCCTCTCTGTCGCCCCCTGCAGTAGACTCTGTGGTCTGTGTGTCCCTCGTCCCCTCTCCTCTCTGTCACCCCCTGCAGTAGACTCTGTGTGTCCCTCGTCCCCTCTCCTCTCTGTCGCCCCCTGCTGTAGACTCTGTGGTCTGTGTGTCCCTCGTCCCCTCTCCTCTCTGTCGCCCCCTGCTGTAGACTCTGTGTGTCCCTCATCCCCTCTCCTCTCTGTCGCCCCCTGCAGTAGACTCTGTGGTCTGTGTCCCTCGTCCCCTCTCCTCTCTGTCGCCCCCTGCTGTAGACTCTGTGGTATCTGTGTCCCTCGTCCCCTCTCCTCTCTGTCGCCCCCTGCAGTAGACTCTGTGTGTCCCTCATCCCCTCCCCTCTCTGTGGCCCCCTGCTGTAGACTCTGTGTGTCCCTCGTCCCCTCCCCTCTCTGTCGCCCCCTGCTGTAGACTCTGGTATCTGTGTGTCCCTCGTCCCCTCTCCTCTCTGTGGCCCCCTGCTGTAGACTCTGTGTGTCCCTCGTCCCCTCCTCTCTGTCACCCCCTGCAGTAGACTCTGTGTGTCCCTCGTCCCCTCTCCTCTCTGTCGCCCCCTGCTGTAGACTCTGTGGTATCTGTGTGTCCCTCGTCCCCTCTCCTCTCTGTGGCCCCCTGCTGTAGACTGTGTGTGTCCCTCGTCCCCTCTCCTCTCTGTGGCCCCCTGCTGTAGACTCTGTGTGTCCCTCGTCCCCTCTCCTCTCTGTCGCCCCCTGCAGTAGACTCTCTGGTATCTGTGTGTCCCTCGTCCCCTCTCCTCTCTGTCGCCCCCTGCTGTAGACTCTGTGTGTCCCTCGTCCCCTCTCCTCTCTGTCGCCCCCTGCTGTAGACTCTGTGTGTCCCTCGTCCCCTCTCCTCTCTGTCACCCCCTGCTGTAGACTCTCTGGTATCTGTGTGTCCCTCGTCCCCTCTCCTCTCTGTCGCCCCCCTGCTGTAGACTCTGTGGTATCTGTGTGTCCCTCGTCCCCTCTAACCCTCTCCTCTCTGTCGCCCCCTGCTGTAGACTCTGTGGTAGTGCTAGAGGGGACAGGGGTCAGGGGCCACGTAGACTACCCCTCTGATTGGCCAGAGGCGGAGAAGTTTGAGGCCATGCCCTCTGAACCCATCTACATCGCTGCTGACAAGTTCACCAAGGGCCCTGCCCCCTAGAACACTCAGCAGGGTGAGTAGTACACTACAGACAGGGTGAGTAGTACACTACAGACAGGGGAGTAGTACTCTACAGACAGGGGGAGTAGTACTCTACAGACAGGGGGAGTAGTACTCTACAGACAGGGGGAGTAGTACTCTACAGACAGGGGGAGTAGTACTCTACAGACAGGGGGAGTAGTACTCTACAGACAGGGGGAGTAGTACTCTACAGACAGGGGGAGTAGTACTCTACAGACAGGGGGAGTAGTACTCTACAGACAGGGGGAGTAGTACTCTACAGACAGGGGGAGTAGTACTCTACAGACAGGGGGAGTAGTACTCTACAGACAGGGGGAGTAGTACTCTACAGACAGGGGGAGTAGTACTCTACAGACAGGGGGAGTAGTACACTACAGACAGGGGGAGTAGTACACTACAGACAGGGGGAGTAGTACACTACAGACAGGGGGAGTAGTACACTACAGACAGGGGGAGTAGTACACTACAGACAGGGGGAGTAGTACACTACAGACAGGGGGAGTAGTAACACTACAGACAGGGGGAGTAGTACACTACAGACAGGGGGAGTAGTACACTACAGACAGGGGGGAGTAGTACACTACAGACAGGGGGAGTAGTACACTACAGACAGGGGGAGTAGTACTCTACAGACAGGGGGAGTACAGGGGGAGTAGTTCTCTACAGACAGGGGGAGTAGTACACTACAGACAGGGGGAGTACAGGGGGAGTAGTCCTCTACAGACAGGGGGAGTAGTACTCTACAGACAGGGGGAGTAGTACTCTACAGACAGGGGGAGTAGTACTCTACAGACAGGGGGAGTAGTACTCTACAGACAGGGGGAGTAGTACTCTACAGACAGGGGCAGTAGTACTCTACAGACAGGGGGAGTACAGGGGGAGTAGTACTCTACAGACAGGGGGAGTAGTACTCTACAGACGGGGGGAGTAGTACTCTACAGACGGGGGGAGTAGTACTCTACAGACGGGGGGAGTAGTACTCCTACAGACGGGGGGAGTAGTACTCTACAGACGGGGGGAGTAGTACTCTACAGACGGGGGGAGTAGTACTCTACAGACGGGGGGAGTAGTACTCTACAGACGGGGGGAGTAGTACACTACAGACGGGGGGAGTAGTACACTACAGACGGGGGGAGTAGTACACTACAGACGGGGGGAGTAGTACTCTACAGACAGGGGGAGTAGTACTCTACAGACAGGGGGAGTAGTACTCTACAGACAGGGGGAGTAGTACACTACAGACAGGGGGAGTAGTACACTACAGACAGGGGGAGTAGTACTCTACAGACAGGGGGAGTAGTACTCTACAGACAGGGGGAGTAGTACTTACAGACAGGGGGAGTAGTAACTCTACAGAACAGGGGGAGTAGTACTCTACAGACAGGGGGAGTAGTACAACTACAGACAGGGGGAGTAGTACACTACAGACAGGGGAGTAGTACACTACAGACAGGGGGAGTAGTACACTACAGACAGGGGAGTAGTACTCTACAGACAGGGGGAGTAGTACTCTACAGACAGGGGGAGTAGTACTCTACAGACAGGGGGAGTACAGGGGACGTAGTATCTACAGACAGGGGGAGTAGTACTACAGACAGGGGAGTACAGGGGGAGTAGTACTCTACAGACAGGGGGAGTAGTACTCTACAGACAGGGGGAGTAGTACTCTACAGACAGGGGGAGTAGTAACTACAGACAGGGGGAGTAACAGGGGGAGTAGTACTCTACAGACAGGGGGAGTAGTACTCTACAGACAGGGGGAGTAGTACTCTACAGACAGGGGGAGTAGTACTCTACAGACAGGGGGAGTAGTACTCTACAGACAGGGGGAGTAGTACTCTACAGACAGGGGCAGTAGTACTCTACAGACAGGGGGAGTAGTACTCTACAGACAGGGGCAGTAGTACTCTACAAGACGGGGCAGTAGTACTCTACAGACAGGGGGAGTACAGGGGGAGTAGTACTCTACAGACAGGGGGAGTAGTACTCTAACAGACGGGGGGAGTAGTACTCTACAGACGGGGGGAGTAGTACCTACAGACGGGGGGAGTAGTACTCTACAGACGGGGGGAGTAGTACTCTACAGACGGGGGGAGTAGTACTCTACAGACGGGGGGAGTAGTACTCTACAGACGGGGGGAGTAGTACACTACAGACAGGGGGAGTAGTACACTACAGACAGGGGGAGTAGTACTCTACAGACAGGGGGAGTAGTACATCTACAGACAGGGGGAGTAGTACTCTACAGACAGGGGGAGTAGTACTCTACAGACAGGGGGAGTAGTACTCTACAGACAGGGGAGTAGTATCTACAGACAGGGGGAGTAGTACTCTACAGACAGGGGGAGTAGTACTCTACAGACAGGGGGAGTAGTACTCTACAGACAGGGGGAGTAGTACTCTACAGACAGGGGGAGTAGTACTCTACAGACAGGGGGAGTAGTACTCTACAGACAGGGGGAGTAGTACTCTACAGACAGGGGGAGTAGTACTCTACAGACAGGGGGAGTAGTACTCTACAGACAAGGGGGAGTAGTACTCTACAGACAGGGGGAGTAGTACTCTACAGACAGGGGGAGTAGTACTCTACAGACAGGGGGAGTAGTCTTACAGACAAGGGGGAGTAGTACTCTACAGACAGGGGGGAGTAGTACTCTACAGACAGGGGGAGTAGTACTCTACAGACAGGGGGAGTAGTACTCTACAGACAGGGGGAGTAGTACTCTACAGAACAGACAGGGGGAGTAGTACTCTACAGACAGGGGGAGTAGTACTCTACAGACAGGGGGAGTAAGTACTCTACAGACAGGGGGAGTAGTACTCTACAGACAGGGGGAGTAGTACTCTACAGACAGGGGGAGTAGTACTCTACAGACAGGGGGAGTAGTACTCTACAGACAGGGGGAGTAGTACTCTACAGACAGGGGGAGTAGTACTCTACAGACAGGGGGAGTAGTACTCTACAGACAGGGGGAGTAGTACTCTACAGACAGGGGGGAGTAGTACTCTACAGACAGGGGGAGTAGTACTCTACAGACAGGGGGAGTAGTACTCTACAGACAGGGGGAGTAGTACTCTACAGACAGGGGGTGTAGTACTCTACAGACAGGGGGAGTAGTACTCTACAGACAGGGGGAGTAGTACTCTACAGACAGGGGGAGTAGTACTCTACAGACAGGGGGAGTAGTACTCTACAGACAGGGGGAGTAGTACCCTACAGACAGGGGGAGTAGTACACTACAGACAGGGGGAGTAGTACCCTACAGACAGGCGGAGTAGTACCCTACAGACGCGGAGTAGTACTCTACAGACGGGGAGTAGTACACTACAGACAGGGGGAGTAGTACTCTACAGACAGGGGGAGTAGTACTCTACAGACAGGGGGAGTAGTACTCTACAGACAGGGGGAGTAGTACTCTACAGACAGGGGGAGTAGTACTCTACAGACAGGGGGAGTAGTACCCTACAGACAGGCGGAGTAGTACCCTACAGACGGCGGAGTAGTACCCTACAGACGGGGAGTAGTACACTACAGACAGGGGGAGTAGTACTCTACAGACAGGGGGAGTAGTACTCTACAGACAGGGGGAGTAGTACTCTACAGACAGGGGGAGTAGTACTCTACAACAGGGGGAGTAGTACTCTACAGACAGGGGGAGTAGTACTCTACAGACAGGGGGAGTAGTACTCTACAGACAGGGGGAGTAGTACACTACAGACAGGGGGAGTAGTACACTACAGACAGGGGGAGTAGTACACTACAGACAGGGGGAGTAGTACACTACAGACAGGGGGGAGTAGTACTCTACAGACCAGGGGAGTAGTACTCTACAGACAGGGGGAGTAGTACTCTACAGACAGGGGGAGTAGTACTCTACAGACAGGGGGAGAGTAACTCTACAGACAGGGGGAGTAGTACTCTACAGACAGGGGAGTAGTAACTCTACAGACAGGGGGAGTAGTACTCTACAGACAGGGGGAGTAGTACTCTACAGACAGGGGGAGTAGTACACTACAGAACAGGGGAGTAGTACTCTACAGACAGGGGGAGTAGTACACTACAGACAGGGGGAGTAGTACTCTACAGACAGGGGGAGTAGTACACTACAGACAGGGGGATAGTACTCTACAGACAGGGGGAGTAGTACTCTACAGACAGGGGGAGTAGTACTCTACAGACAGGGGGAGTAGTACTCTACAGACAGGGGGAGTTACCAGCAGCAGGGGAGTAGTACTCTACAGACAGGGGGAGTAGTACACTACAGACAGGGGGAGTAGTACACTACAGACAGGGGGGAGTAGTACTCTACAGACAGGGGGAGTAGTACTCTACAGACAGGGGGAGTAGTACTCTACAGACAGGGGGAGTAGTACTCTACAGACAGGGGGAGTAGTACACTACAGACAGGGGGAGTAGTACTCTACAGACAGGGGGAGTAGTACTCTACAGACAGGGGGAGTAGTACTCTACAGACAGGGGGAGTAGTACTCTACCTCCAATAGATTATGGCAGGTGGTTATTGGGAGACATTGATGTTTCCATCCGTTCTTCCCCTCAGTCGTCCTCCAGTTCCAGCCAGGAGGATGAGAAGTCCACCCTGGAGGAGGTAGTGAGGGGTTCATCCCCATCGACCAGCCCCCCCTGGCCCCCTCCACCCCGGGCAGCCAAGGCCCAGAGCTCCCCTTCCAGACCCAGAACCAGCCTGAGACCCAGACCCTCAACAAGTCCAGCTCCTCCCCTGAGCTCCAGACCCTACCAGAGGCCTTCCCCAAGACCACAACAGGACCCGGGGCCGGAGGAGGAGAGGCACCCGGGGTTCGGTCCCCCTCGGAGGGGAAGAGCCAGCCACAACAGCCCCCGGTGGAGAAAGAGATAGAGAAGGTGGAGAGTGGAGGAGGAGGGGTGAACAGACAGAATCAGAGTGGGGATACCACCCCAGTGACAGGGGGGTTGTCTGGGACATCGGGAGGAGGAGGTTCCTCTTCCTCGCAGGGAGCCAGGATGAGGTTGGAGTTCCCAGCGCCCCACCAGCCTGGACCCCTCTCCCCCAGCGGAGGGCACCGTCCCAGGGGTCACACCATCTCAGTGTCCGCCCCCTCCTCCAGGAGAGAGAGGATAGGAGGAGATGCGTACCACACCACCCGGCCCGGACCCACCAACACTGAGAAGACCAGTGGACTCAGTCCCAGGTTATATAGACACACACACACACACACACACACACACACACACGCACACACACACACACACAGAGCCTTTCCTAATGCTTTTCTCTCTCCCTCTGTCTTGTAGTTTTGTGTTCCTTCAGCTCTACCACTCTCCCTTCTTTGGCAACGAGGCCAACAAGCCTCTCCTGCTGCCCAAGTCTCAGGTGAGTGTGTGTGTGTGTGTGTGTGTGTGTCTCTCTCTCTCCTCCAACTCTCTCTCTCTCTCTCTCTCTCTCTCTCTCTCTCTCTCTCTCTCTCTCTCTCTCTCTCCTAGCTGATCGACAGAGTGTGTGTGTTTCTCTCTCTCTCTCCCCTCTAGCTGATCGACAGAGCGGTGAAGGTTCTGGACCAGATGCCTCCGTACGATACCCATAAGATTGGAGTGGTGTTTGTAGGAGCTGGACAGGTGAGTCCAGGTGTCTTTGAAGGGATCCTACCAGATGAATCTACCTCCCCAGAGTCAGGTGGACACCATCTGTATGGTATCTGTGTGCAGGATGTAGGAGGTTTTGTGAGCCGATACTAACTAGTGTCAGAGCTATGACTTCAAACAGACACTGCTTCGTTGTAACAGTCTCTCAGTATCCCTTTAAACCAGGGACGGGCTGCTTTGAGGGGCTTGCTGGGGGCGTTTTTGATGACATTTCCTGCAATCCACATATTGCCACGGGGTGGAGAGAGATGTTTGTAATTTTGTGATCAATTTCCTGCAATTCTACACACTTTGCCTCGGGGCTTGGAGAAGATCAATGGGGGCCAATCGGTCTGGAATTCAACCATGATTATTACAGGTTTGGGTAGCTGGCCGCTAGACTAACTACAGGTTTGGGTAGCCGGCCTCTAGACTAACTACAGGTTTGGGTAGCCGGCCTCTAGACTAGCTACAGGTTTGGGTAGCCGGCCGCTATACTAACTACAGGTTTGGGTAGCCGGCCGCTAGACGAGCTACAGGTTTGGGTAGCCGGCCGCTAGATGAGCTACAGGTTTGGGTAGCCGGCCGCTAGACGAGCTACAGGTTTGGGTAGCCGGCCGCTATACTAACTACAGGTTTGGGTAGCCGGCCTCTAGACTAACTACAGGTTTGGGTAGCCGGCCTCTAGACTAGCTACAGGTTTGGGTAGCCGGCCTCTAGACTAGCTACAGGTTTGGGTAGCCGGCCTCTAGACTAGCTACAGGTTTGGGTAGCCGGCCTCTAGACTAACTACAGGTTTGGGTAGCCGGCCTCTAGACTAACTACAGGTTTGGGTAGCTGGCCTCTAGACTAACTACAGGTTTGGGTAGCCGGCCTCTAGACTAACTACAGGTTTGGGTAGCTGACATTTGGCTAACAAGGGAAACACTGCAGATGCACAAACACATTTAGAAATTCCACCTTGTGTTTTGGAGGGGGGGTTGTCCCCCCCGTCCACACATGACCACAAGGACTCTATAAACCCTGTGTGGACCGGAGACGACATTTAGATTCCAGAGGAAGGTACAAATGAGTCTGAAACTTGTAGAGGTAGTATGGGTTGACTACCAAAACAACCTTTAATGAACGGGCTCTCTCCTTCCTCCCCCTCTCTCCCTCCCCTTTCCCTCTCTCCTCCTCCCTTTCCCTCTCTCCTTCCTCTCCCTCCCCTTTCCCTCTCTCCTTCCTCCCCTTTCCCTCTCTCCTTCCTCCCCTCGCTCCCTCCCCCTTTCCCTCTCTCCTTCCTCCCCCTCTCTCCCTCCCCTTTCCCTCTCCTCCTTCCTCCCTCTCTCCTTCCCCTTTCCCTCTCTCCCTCCCCCTTTCCCTCTCTCTTTCCTCCCCCTCTCTCCCTCCCCCTTTTCCTCTCTCCTTCCTCCCCCTCTCTCCCTCCCCCTTTCCCTCTCTCCTTCCTCCCCCTCGCTCCCTCCCCCTTTCCCTCTCTCCTTCCTCCCCCTCTCTCCCTCCCCCTTTCCCTCTCTCCTTCCTGCTCCCTACCCCTCTCCCTCTCTCCCCCTTTCCCTCTCTCCCCCCTCCCCCTCTCTCCTTCCTGCTCCCTACCCCAGGTATTCAACGAGGTGTCCATCTTGTCCAATGAGTATGGTTCTAACCGCTATGCTGGCTTCCTGACCGGCCTGGGGAAGTTGATCCACCTGAAGGACTGTGATCCAGACCAGATCTTCCTGGGGGGTCTAGACCAGTATGGAGATGACGGGGAGTTTACCTACTGCTGGCACGATGACATCATGCAGGGTGACTGTATTTCTACTTACAGGTGTTACTCTGTACCCCAGGGTTCAGGGTTAAAGCTGATGCCCAACAGAGGGGTCGGTCTGTCTGTACCCCCACTAACCCCCCTCTCCTCCTCTCCTCAGCCATCTTCCACATAGCCACCCTGATGCCCAACAGAGGGGTCAGTCTGTCTGTACCCCCACTAACCCCCCTCTCCTCCTCTCCTCAGCCATCTTCCACATAGCCACCCTGATGCCCTACAGAGGGGTCTGTCTGTACCCCCACTAACCCCCCTCTCCTCCTCTCCTCAGCCATCTTCCACATAGCCACCCTGATGCCCAACAGAGACAGTGATAAGGGCTGCTGTACCCCCACTAACCCCCCTCTCCTCCTCTCCTCAGCCATCTTCCACATAGCCACCCTGATTCCCAACAGAGACAGTGATAAGGGCTGCTGTACCCCCACTAACCCCCCTCTCCTCCTCTCCTCAGCCATCTTCCACATAGCCACCCTGATGCCCAACAGAGACAGTGATAAGGGCTGCTGTACCCCCACTAACCCCCCTCTCCTCCTCTCCTCAGCCATCTTCCACATAGCCACCCTGATGCCCAACAGAGACAGTGATAAGGGCTGCTGTACCCCCACTAACCCCCCTCTCCTCCTCTCCTCAGCCATCTTCCACATAGCCACCCTGATGCCCAACAGAGACAGTGATAAGGGCTGCTGTAACAAGAAGAGACACATTGGAAACGACTTTGTTATGGTGGTTTACAACGACTCAGGAGAGGAGTACAAACTGGGGACCATCAAGGTACACTCTCACTCACTCACTCACTCACTCACTCACTCACAGGCAGACAAACACACCCACTTTTGTTCTTTGTGTTCATTTTGATTAAATAATGATAACTCTTCTATATTCTTCTTTCTCTCTCCTCCCTATCCCTCTCTCCTCCCTATCCCTCTCTCCTCCCTATCCCTCTCTCCTCCCTATCCCTCTCTCCTCCCTATCCCTCTCTCCTCCCTATCCCTCTCTCCTCCCTCTCCCTCTCTCCTCCCTATCCCTCTCTCCTCCCTATCCCTCTCTCCTCCCTATCCCTCTCGTCTCTCCTCCCTCTCCCTCTCGTCTCTCTCCTCCCTCTCGTCTCTCTCCTCCCTATCCCTCCCTCTCTCCTCCCTCCCCCCGTCTCTCTCCTCCCTCCCTCTCCCTCTCGTCTCCCTCCCCCCCGTCTCTCTCCTCCCTCCCTCTCGTCTCCCTCCCCCTCGTCTCTCTCCTCCTCCCCTCGTCTCTCTCCTCCCTCCCTCTCGTCTCTCTCCTCCCTCCCTCTCGTCTCTCTCCTCCCTCCCTCTCGTCTCTCTCCTCCCTCCCTCCCTCTCGTCTCTCTCCTCCCTCCCTCCCTCTCGTCTCTCTCCTCCCTCCCTCTCGTCTGTGTCCCAGGGTCAGTTTAACTTTGTTGAGGTGATCATTAAGCCTCTGGACTACGGAAGTAACCTGGTCACCCTGCAGTGCAGGAAAGGTGAGAGGAAGGGAAGGAGAGAGGAAGGGGAGGGGATGAATAACAAGGACTAATATAGAGATGGACAATGAAGCAGGGAGCCAAGGGGGATGTTTTAAATCATAATTCAGTTTTTGTTGAAGTGAAATGGACTGATTTTGTATTTTTTCCTTCTCTTTCCCCATATCTCCCTCCGTCTCTCCTCCCTCCCTCTACTTCCTCACCTCTTTCCTTCTCCCTCCCTCTACTTCCTCACCTCTTTCCTTCTCCCTCTCTCTACTTCCTCACCTCTTTCCTTCTCCCTCCCTCTACTTCCTCACCTCTTTCCTTCTCCCTCTCTCTACTTCCTCACCTCTTCCTTCTCCCTCTCTCTACTTCCTCACCTCTTTCCTTCTCCCTCTCTCTACTTCCTCACCTCTTTCCTTCTCCCTCTCTCTACTTCCTCACCTCTTTCCTTCTCCCTCTCTCTACTTCCTCACCTCTTTCCTTCTCCCTCTCTCTACTTCCTCACCTCTTTCCTCCTCCCTCTCTCTGTCTCCATCCATCAGATCTGGAGGGTCTAGTTGACACCAGTGTAGTGAAGATCGTCTCAGACCAAAACCTTCCATTGCTGGTACGACAGATGGCCCTACACGCTAACGTGAGTTACACACACACACACACACACACACACACACACACACACACACACACACAGAGAGTCCTAACTCATTTCTCCACCTGGACATTTAATTAAAGTTCATGCTGTTGATAACTGCATGCTGATTCAGCACACGCTGTCATGACTGTCTGTATGTCTCCCTGTGTGTTTCAGATGGCATCTCTGGTCCACCAGTACAGAGCAAACCCTTCTGATGCCTACGCCTCCAAGTGGCTGGCCAGACTACGACACATCAAGAGACTCCGGACAAGGGTGAGAACACACATACATACATACACACACGCATACACACACACACACACACACACACACACACACACACACACACACACACACACACACACACACACATACACACACACACACACACACACATACACACACACACATACACACATACACACATACACACACACACACACATACACACACACACATACATACACACACATACATACACACACACACACATACACACACACACACACACACACATACACACACACACACACACACACACATACACATACACACACACACAGTCAGTGGAGAAGCCTTTCTTTTGTTTCTCGGTGAGAGTTAGAGCACCTCAGAGAACAAACCTCCGTTGTGGACTGAACAGTCAACATTAAACCTGGAAATGTATTCAATGCAACAACAACAAAAACTGCTGTTTGAAAAAAGTAGATGTTGATGACCTGCTAAAAACACATGTTTACAAGTGAAGTTCAAGGACATTCTAAACTACCTACATTCCCAACATGTCCATATCGCCGAGGTCCTACTGTGAAATCAGGCAATTTCTCAACTCAATCCCCCCCCACAGGCCCAGGAGGAAATCCGGTCTCGTCTCACCCCTGGTATCTCTCTGATCCCCTCCCCCCACAGGCCCAGGAGGAGATCCAGTCCCGTCTCATCCCTGGTATCTCTCTGATCCCCCCCCCCACAGGCCCAGGAGGAAATCCGGTCTCGTCTCACCCCTGGTATCTCTCTGACCCCCCCCCACAGGCCCAGGAGGAGATCCAGTCCCGTCTCACCCCTGGTTATCTCTCTGATCCCCCCCCCCCCCCCCACAGGCCCAGGAGGAGATCCAGTCCCGTCTCACCCCTGGTATCTCTCTGATTCTCCCCCCCCACAGCCCCAGGAGGAGATCCAGTCTCATCTCACCCCTGGTATCTCTCTGATTCCCCCCCCCCCCCCCCCCCACAGGCCCAGGAGGAGATCCAGTCTCGTCCCACCCCCGGTATCTCTCTGACCCAGAGCCACTCCTCCCAGACCAAACAGTCCTCCTACCAGCAGGTCAGCGGAGGAGGCTCCAACACGGACTCCTCCGGACAGAGGAAGAGACTGGTCTCCACCGTGGACGACTTCACCGACTTCGTCTGAGCCTTGAGGACGCCTTCCCCGTGTCTAATGTCTATACTAGTATACTACTGCGGGTCAAATGGTACCCTACTCCCTATATAGTGTGCTACTGTTGACCAGAGTCATATGGACCATGGTCAACAGTAGTGCACTATATAGGGAATAGGGTGCCCTTTCACACATAGTTTGCATCCCCAATACATTGGTTTCATACTATGTAGTATGCTAGTATGGATATTGTAACAGAGTGATATTTCTGATACTGTTTCCGGTCCCCCTGCTCAAGGCAGACGTTGCCTCCCTCACCACAGATCTAGGATCAGGTTATCCGAGTGGTTCTAATGTCCACTAGCAGGAGGATAATAAAATACCTGATCCTAGATCTGTTTAGTCAGGGACAACGTTGACCTGCTTTCGCTCTTTCTCTCTTGATACACACACACACACACACACACACCGGTTGAATAACTTCCTGCTTTCTACCTATATGATTTGACGATTCTCTCCCAGACATTTGTCTTGACAAGCTGATGTGGCTTTTCATCCAACTGCTCCCATGAATTAGCTGTGATGGTGATGAGATGACAGGCTGCACCATCTGTACCGAACTAACGCTGCGTCCCTATTGTCTTTCTAATACACTATGCTTGACCAGGACACGTGGGCTCTGTCTAAAGTAGTGCACTATGTAGAGGGAATAGGGTGCCATTTGAGTGCCATGGGGCTCTGGTCTAAAGTAGTGCACTATGTAGAGGGAATAGGGTGCCATTTGAGTGCCATGGGGCTCTGGTCTAAAGTAGTGCACTATGTAGAGGGAATAGGGTGCCATTTGGAACGCAGAGAATGACCCCCCCCCCCCGTGGTTTACACAGCCGACGCCCACCCTTTCATCCCTCTCCTCATTTCCTTCTCTCATCCCCTCGCAAAACCACTCAGAAGGAAGTATGGTAACACCACATTTGAAAGCTGTGTGTGTGTACAGAATAAACAAAACAAATAGCCAATGAAAGTGTCTGTTTTTTTTCTTCCATTTCTATTTGTATTGTGATGTCATGGGGGGGGGGGGGGTAGTGCACTGGGGGGGGGGTAGGAGGGGGTAGTGCACTGGGCTAGGGACCAGATTACAGGCTCTCATCTTGCAGAAAACCTTTCTCAAAAAAAAAAAAAAGGATTTATAAGCCCTGGTTTTCATGATCTGATCAAGACGATCCAAACACATCACATACAGTGCATTCTGGAAGTATTCAGACCCCTTGACCTTTTCCACATGTTGTTAAGTTACAGCCTTATTCTAAAATGGCTTATATAAATAAGAATCCTCATCAATCTACACACAACACATCTGGGACATCATGTCTCGCTCCATCCACCAACGCCACGTTGCACCACAGACTGTCCAGGCGTTGTAGGGAGGTCATACAGGCACGTGGAGGCTACACTCACTACTGAGCCTCATTTGGACTTGTTTTAAGGACATTACATCAAAGTTGGATCAGCCTGTAGTGTGGTTTTCCACTTTAATTTTGAGTGTGACTCCAAATCCAGACCTCCATGGGTTGATAAATTTGATTTCCATTGATAATTTTTGTGTGATTTTGTTGTCAGCACATTCAACTATGTAAAGAAAAAAAGAATTTAATAAGAATATTTCATTCATTCAGATCTAGGATGTGTTATTTTAGTGTTCCCTTTATTTTTTTGAGCAGTGTCTCACAGTTGACCATGCATGTCAGAGCAAAAACCAAGCTATGAGGTCGAAGGAATTGTCTGTGGAGCTCCGAGACAGGATTGTGTCGAGGCACTGATCTGGGGAACGGTACCAAAACATTTCTGCATCATTGAATGTCCCCAAGAACACATCATTCTGAAATGGAAGAAGTTTGGACCCACCAAATCTCCCGGCCAAACTGAGCAATTGGGGGATAAGGACCTTGGTCAGGGAGGTAACCAAGAACCGGATAGTCACTCTGACAGAGCTCCAGAGTTCTTCTGTGTAGGTGGGAGAACCTTCCAGCAGCACTCCACCAATCAGGCCTTTATGGTAGAGTGGCCAGACGGAACCCACTCCTCAATAAAAAGCACATGACAGCCCACTTGGAGTTTGCCAAAATGCACCTAAAGGACTCAGATCATGAGAAACAAGATTCTCTGGTCTGATGAAACCAAGATTGAACTCTTTGGCATGAATGCCAAGCGTCACGTCTGGATGAGACCTGGCATCATCCCTACGGTGAAGCATGGTGGTGGCAACATGCTGTGGGGGTGTTTTTCAGTGGCAGGGACTGGGAGACTAGTCAGGAACGAGGGAAAGATGAACTTAGCAAAGTAGAAAAATCCTTGATGAAAACTCAGGATCTTAGACTGGGGCGAAGGTTTACCTTCCAACAGAACAACCCTCAGCACACAGCCAAGACAACGCAGGAGTGGCTTCGGGACAAGTCTCTGAATGTCTTTTAGACTTGAACCCGATCGAACATCTCTGGAGAAACCTGAAAATAGCTGTGCAGCGATGCTCCCCATCCAACCTGACCGCTTGAGAGGATCTGCAGAGAAGAATGGGAGAAACTCCCCAATACAGGTGTGCCAAGCTTGTAGCGTCATACAAAAGAAGACTCGAGGCTGTAATCGCTGCCAAGGTCAATTTGACTCACCTGTAAACTTCACCCGCTGTTGTAACTGTAAGCCCCGCCCACTGAGCTTTCGTCCATCCAATCCATTCGTCCCCTACTGCCGCCAGAGGTGGTCAGGAAGATCAGTACTTTGTGGACAACTGGCCAAGGTCTTATGGACGACCCGTCTTTATGGGTATTTTGATAGTGAAAATGTCCTAGGTGAACAATTAGTCTCCCACAAGACGGATACATGCTCTCATAGCTGTCAAACTCTTTATTCGACTTTGTCAAGTGCAAAAGCAGGAGAAATGCTACAGGCGCATGATACAATACAACGATACAGAACAGACCACAACGCTTTTGTTTCAACATGCAAATGTAGGACAAAGTACGTGTTACACCAAGACAAAATACTAAACATGCAGAAGGGACTAGCTTTGGCACGATGTAGTTACACACAGTAAAAACCGGGCCGAAATATATATATATCTCAGGTGAAATGGGAGAACCTGCTCTTCATTGTTTTCTTTGGATTTAAGAACTTCTTTGTAGCGCTTGAATTGTGAACTGAGAGTTGCTATGGGAACTGTCAGGTGTGTTGTCTAGGGGATGGAGGACACTAAAAGAAGGTGTGAAACCGGAACGCCAGTGCTTAACGACCGTAAAAACCAACAACTCTGCAGCACATCAACAAAACTGAGAATGATATAACTCAAGAAGTAGCTACATACAAACTGACTGATGAGAAAACAGGGTTTTGATATAACTTTGTAACTGAACGTTACATTGTTGTGGTACGTTTATGGACAGGACCACCAATCTTTTGGAGACTGCCACCAACAGGCTTGGAGTAAAATGTACATCCAAAATATCTTTGTGGGCTTGGAAAAGGGAACATGGCTTGGAATGGTTGGTTCTAGAGTGTTCTAGCGTGTGGGCTGTGTTCTATTAACGGGAGATGAATATAATACTTTGGTCTGGATGGAACATCAGAGAATCATTACAACGGTTCTAAAAGCACTACTATGACACTTCTCACTTGAAATTCATCTGACCTTTCAACAACAACAAACAGAAGAGAACAAACAAATAAGGCCAACTTCCTGGTTATGGGGGGGGGGGGGGGCGGGGTCCCTGAGATCTGCCCACAGGAAACAGGAAGTTTGTGGGGAGGAATTTCTTTTTCTTTCCAGGAAGTAGAGTGACCATCAATAACAACAACGATAAAAAAACAAGCACAAAATGACAAAAGAAAATACAAAATGAAAACGCTTCAATTTCCTGACATAGTTATTACTGTTATAATACTCATTAGAAGATCATTTTGTATAGCTGTTTTGTATATTAAAATAACAAAAAAAAATTGGGAAAGTAACACAGGAGTTAAATATGGATAAGAGCGTCAGAAGGAGATAAAGTGCCAAGTACAAAAGGAATTTTCTTTAAAAATGTAAAAAGATACAACTCTTGACGCGTACATAATGCACAGACTTTGGCAACGCTAATTGTTCAAATATGTGTGAAGCATCTATTGGTTTTCTCTATTGGTTTTCTATTGGCTTTCTCTATTGGTTTTCTCTATTGGTTTTCTCTATTGGTTTTCTATTGGTTTTCTCTATTGGTTTTCTATTGGTTTTCTCTATTGGTTTTCTCTATTGGTTTTCTCTATTGGTTTTCGTACCAAGCTTATTATTTTCAATACGCTCACACACACTCAAACACACATGACAACAAAAGTGCTTTAAATTAGAACCATATTGAAAGCAACATACATTTTTACTGATAATATTCCAAAATGATAACCAAGATTATATTCTAGCAGTGTACCCTCGCTTCCTCCTGATAGTTAAGTATTGTAGTTTTTAAGGTGAGAGTTGTAGTTTAGGACTGAGTTAAGACTCCAGACTAAAAGCATAGATGTAGTTAAGTATTGTAGTTTAGGACTGAGTTAAGACTCCAGACTAAAAGCATAGATGTAGTTAAGTATTGTAGTTTAGGACTGAGTTAAGACTCCAGACTAAAAGCATAGATGTAGTTAAGTATTGTAGTTTAGGACTGAGTTAAGACTCCAGACTAAAAGCATAGATGTAGTTAAGTATTGTAGTTTAGGACTGAGTTAAGACTCCAGACTAAAAGCATAGATGTAGTTAAGTATTGTAGTTTAGGACTGAGTTAAGACTCCAGACTAAAAGCATAGATGTAGTTAAGTATTGTAGTTTAGGACTGAGTTAAGACTCCAGACTAAAAGCATAGATGTAGTTAAGTATTGTAGTTTAGGACTGAGTTAAGACTCCAGACTAAAAGCATAGATGTAGTTAAGTATTGTAGTTTAGGACTGAGTTAAGACTCCAGACTAAAAGCATAGATGTAGTTAAGTATTGTAGTTTTTAAGGTGAGAGTTGTAGTTTAGGACTGAGTTAAGACTCTTCCTCCCTACCATCCTACCTCCCTCCCTCCCTACCTTCCTACCTCCCTCCCTACCTTCCTCCCTACTTCCCTCCCTCCCTCCCTACCTTCCTACCTCCCTCCCTCCCTACCTTCCTCCCTACTTCCCTCCCTTACCTTCCTCCCTACTTCCCTCCCTACCTTCCTACCTCCCTCCCTCCCTACTTTCCTACCTCCCTCCCTACCTACCTTCCTACCTACCTACCTTCCTACCTCCCTCCCTACCTTCCTTCCTCCCTCCCTCCCTCCCTCCCTCCCTCCCTCCCTCCCTCCCTCCCTACCTTCCTTCCTCCCTACCTGGGAGTCCTGAAGCAGCCAGTCTGGTCGCACCCTGATAGCCTCTTTGATTTTGGCATCTGTGTTCATGCAAAGGTTGCGTGGTTGTACCTAAAATGCGTGAGTGTGTGTACCAACTAGCTTGAATGTGTGTGTGTGTGTGTGTGTGACATCTCCAAAGCTTCTGAACAGAGCATTTAGACAGGTCCCACATACCCATGGTGATCCAGAACAATAGCTTCCTTATGTTTTCATGATCAAATAGAAACAATAAATGCAACAGCATAGATAACACACTGAAGCATCAACAACAAGCTGTGTACATCATCAACAAGCTGTGTATATCATCAACAAGCTGTGTACATCATCATCATCAATAAGCTGTGTACATCATCAACAAGCTGTGTACATCATCATCATCAATAAGCTGTGTACATCATCAACAAGCTGTGTATATCATCAACAAGCTGTGTACATCATCATCATCAATAAGCTGTGTACATCATCATCAACAAGCTGTGTACATCATCATCAACAAGCTGTGTACATCATCATCATCAACAAGCTGTGTACATCATCATCATCAACAAGCTGTGTACATCATCATCATCAACAAGCTGTGTACATCATCATCATCAACAAGCTGTGTACATCAACAAGCTGTGTACATCATCATCAACAAGCTGTGTACATCAACAAGCTGTGTACATCATCATCAACAAGCTGTGTACATCATCATCATCAACAAGCTGTGTACATCATCATCATCAACAAGCTGTGTACATCATCATCATCAACAAGCTGTGTACATCATCATCATCAACAAGCTGTGTACATCATCATCATCAACGAGCTGTGTACATCAACAAGCTGTGTACATCATCAACAGGTCGTGTACACACTCTTCATTGACTAAACATACAGTCAGCACTCCTAATGTCAGCACAACATGTGCTTCTGTCGACGCCCCCACACGACCTCCGGGGTCACATGGGGTCAGGGTTAGGGGACGGGGGGTAAAGAACTGGCGACCTGCACCTTGTTTCCATGCCAACTCCATGGTGAACGGTCGCTGTTTTGGGGCCTCTTATTTCTCTCTTTCCCTCCTCTCTCGCGTTCTCTCCTTCTGGATTTATAGTGGAACACCAGTGACATCACCTGCTGTGACCAACGCCCACTCATCCTCTACCCAGGATCCTTCCTTTCCTTCCACTCCTCCCTACGGCCCGTTCTGTCCATCCATCCCGAACATCCTTTCTTCTTGAGGGTCCTTCAGGAGGGGTCCTCAGGGTTTGGGGTGTCCGGACACATGCCTGTCTGGGTTGGGGTGCACCTTGTTCTTGAGCGGCGGGGGCTTGCGTTTGCGTGTGGGAATGGTGGTGGTGTGGGCCGGGTGGTTGAAGAGGCTGGAGGGGGGCAGGGTCTCTCTCTCCGTAGGGGGGTCCCACTCTCGAGTGGCGGGAGTGGAGGAGGAGGAGGGGGCAGGGGTGGAGGGTAGGGCGGGAGTAGAGAGGGGTACAGGGGCAGGAGCAGGGGTCAAGGCAGGGGAAATGATATGGGGAGAAACTGGGGTACATATTGGGTCAGGTATAGGGGCAGATACAGGGGTAGATTTCGGAGTAGGTTTAAGGGCAGGGGTTGATATTGGGGTAGGGATCAGGGGCCGATTTCATGGCAGGGGTAGATATAGGGGGAGGAAGAGGGACAGGGGTCGATTTCAGGGCAGGGGTAGATGTAGGGGGAGGAACCGGGACAGGGGTCGATTCGGGGCAGGGGTAGATGTAGGGGGAAGAACCGGGACAGGGGTCGATTTCGGGGCAGGGTAGGTGTAGGGGGAGGAACCGGGACAGGGGTCGATTTCAGGGCAGGGGTAGGTGTAGGGGGAGGAACCGGGACAGGGGTCGATTTCGGGGCAGGGGTAGATGTAGGGGGAGGAACCGGGACAGGGGTCGATTTCGGGGCAGGGGCAGATTTCGGGGTGTGTTTAGGGTTAGCCCCAGAGTCCCCTGTATCTTTAGGCTGAGCCACGCCCACTACCCCCACCACAGTGTTGACTTTCTGCTGACCTCCTTTTCTTTCTCTCCGTCCAGCAGAGTCTTTCTCGTCCCCCTTTCCCTTCCCTCCTCGGCCCTCTCTACTCTCCCCCCTCTCCTTCTCTCCTCTCCTCCCCTTCCCTCCTCGGCCCTCTCTACTCTCCCCCCTCTCCTTCTCTCCTCTCCTCCCCTTCCCTCCTCGGCCCGCTCTACTCTTCCCCCTCTCCTCCTCTCCTCTCCTCCCCTTCCCCCCCCCTCGGCCCTCCTCCCTTCCTCTGGCACGCTCCAGGACACACTCGGTACGGTACAGCTCCTCGGTCGCCACGGTGACCCGGTCCAGCTGCTGCAGCAAGGCGTCCAGTGTGGGGAGAAGCCTCTTCAGAGTCGCCTCAGTCTCCGCCCTTTCTCGCCAGGCTGTTCCACCCGCCAACGCACCTGGTCCCAATCCGCCGGGACCCAGGCTTAGCCCCATCCCGGGGGCCTCTGTCAGGCTACAGGGGCTGGAAGAGGTGGGTCTCCAGGAGGCCTCAGAGGTCCCGTCCAGGCTGCCAGGGGCGACTCGGAGCCGTCCAGAGGGGGCAGGCACAGGGACTGACAGTCACTGGTGGAGGAGGAGCGAGAGGGGGGGGGCTCCATGCCCTCAAAACGCACCTTGTGACGAAACTGAGGGAGGGAGGGGTGGAGGGACGAAGGAGGGGGGGGGACAGAGGTAGACAGAGTGGCAGAGGCAGGGAGACAGAGGGAGGGAGAGATGGAGGGGGGGGGGTGACAGAGGTAGACAGAGGGGGGGAGAGAGAGGGTCAATATAAAGTACAG
This sequence comes from Oncorhynchus kisutch, assembly GCF_002021735.2. Lineage (NCBI taxonomy): Eukaryota > Metazoa > Chordata > Actinopteri > Salmoniformes > Salmonidae > Oncorhynchus > Oncorhynchus kisutch. Next base: position 98,782 of record NW_022263384.1, read on the forward strand.
GCTTAAACAATACATTACTCTGGAATAAAAGTCAACTGTACCCCACTTGTAGCAAGATCTTTTTAGGGTGTTAGTGCAGTAGGATAATTTAACTCAAGACATCCAGTCAATGCATTTTATGGGTAAGCAAAATCTAAGTAAGACAACATCTTTTAGCAGTAATACCAAATGACTGCAACAGGAAGCCCGCAGGAAGTAGGAATCTCTCAAAAAACATGAACAGGAAGTTGAAACCAGAAGTGCTCCTACCTCCTTGGTGCGGCTGAGGCCCATCCACATCTTCAGTCGTCGTAGAAACAGCTCCACCATCTCATAGTCCTGTAGGTCCACCACCGGGCGGTACAACTCCGCCCGCGCCCGACGATAGTTCCTTAACAACGCAGAGGTCACCAGCCATAGCAACGCCAGCCGCAGCACGGCGAAGCTCACGTGGAAAACCAGGCTGGAGGCGGAGCTAGAGGGGCCGGTTGTTGTTGACGATGGTCGCAAGGACAAACAGGCCACGCCCGCCAGCGCCAAGCAACGACAGGCAGGCGGAGCTCACGCTGCATATCCGTCCCTCACGGAGTGGAAGAGCTGGAGAGGGAGAGAAGAAAGTGAGATATGGAATGATGATTATGTTATGTCTTCACCCACGTCTTTGTTAACCAACCTGTAGACTAAGAGACTGATGAAACAGTGTTGTACTGCATCCCAATACTGTTTATCACTACAGAACACTGAGGCTGCATCCCAATACTGTTTATCACTACAGAAACACTGAGGCTTGCATCCCAATACTGTTCATCACTATAGAACACTGAGGCTGCATCCCAATACTGTTCATCACTATAAAACACTGAGGCTGCATCCCAATACCTGTTTATCACTATAAACACTGAGGCTGCATCCCAATACTGTTCATCACTATAGAACACTGAGGCTGCATCCCAATACTGTTCATCACTATAGAAACACTGAGGCTGCATCCCAATACTGTTTATCACTATAAAACACTGAGGCTGCATCCCAATACTGTTCATCACTATAAAACACTGAGGCTGCATCCCAATACTGCTCATCACTATAGAACACTGAGGCTGCATCCCAATACTGTTCATCACTATAGAACACTGAGGCTGCATCCCAATACTGTTCATCACTACAGAACACTGAGGCTGCATCCCAATACTGTTCATCACTATAGAACACTGAGGCTGCATCCCAATACTGTTCATCACTATAGACACTGAGGCTGCATCCCAATACTGTTCATCACTACAGAACACTGAGGCTGCATCCCATACTGTTCATCACTATAGAACACTGAGGCTGCATCCCAATACTGTCATCACTATAGAACACTGAGACTGCACTCCAAATACTGCTCATCACTATAGAACACTGAGGCTGCATCCAATACGTCAAGCACTATAGAACACTGAGGCTGTCATCCCATACTGTCTCATCACGATAGTAACACTGACTGAGGCTGCATCCCAATACTGTTCATCACTATAGACACTGAGGCTGCAATCCCAATACTGTTCATCACTATAGAACACTGAGGCTGCATCCCAATACTGTTCATCACTATAGAACACTGAGGCTGCATCCCAATACTGTTCATCACTATAGAACACTGAG
>NW_022263385.1:0-2500 GCF_002021735.2 Oncorhynchus kisutch
CCTCATTCTCTGCATTTCTCCGTCTATCTCTCTCTCTCTCTCTATCTTATGTCCTCTCTCCCTCTCTCTCTGCATTTCTCTCCCTCTCTCTCTCTCTCTCTCATGTCCTCTCTCCCTCATTCTCTGCATTTCTCCGTCTCTCTCTCTCTCTCTCTTATGTCCTCTCTCTCATTCTCTGATTCTCCATCTCTCTATCTCTCTCTCTTATCCTCTCCCCTCTCTCTCTGCATTTCTCTGTCTCTCTTTCTCTCTCTCTCTTATGTCCTCTCTCCCTCATTCTCTGCATTTCTCCGTCTCTCTCTCTCTCTTATGTCCTCTCTCCCTCTCTCTCTACATTTCTCTGTCTCTCTTTCTCTCTCCCTCTGTATTATATATGCCTCCCTGTCTCTCTTTCTTCTTTCCCCCGCTCTTTTTTTTACAACCTCAATAATATTGGGAGTATCATAATCACTACTATTTTTGTTCACTAAAAAAAATGAATTGAGCAGGTGATGTACTGTAGTATCTTATGATGTACTGTAGCATCTTATAGTATCTGTAGTAGACTGGTGATATACTGTAGCATCTTATAGTGTCTGTGGAAGACTGGTGATGTACTGTAGAATCTTATAGTGTCTGTAGTAGACTGGTGATATACTGTAGAATCTTATAGTATCTGTAGTAGACTGGTGAAGTACTGTAGTATTTTATAGTATCTGTAGTAGACTGGTGATATACTGTAGTATCTTATAGGGGCGGCAGGGTAGCCTAGTGGTTGGAGCGTTGGACAAGTAACCGGAAGGTTGCAAGTTCAAACCCCCGAGCTGACAAGGTAAAAATCTGTCATTCTGCCCCTGAACAGGCAGTAACCCACTGTTCCTAGGCCGTCATTGAAAATAAGAATTTGTTCTTAACTGACTTGCCTAGTGAAATAAAACAAATATATATGTGGTAGACTGGTGATGTACTGTAGTATATTATAGTATCTGTAGTAGACTGGTGATATACTGTAGTATATTATAGTATCTGTAGTAGACTGGTGATATACTGTAGTATATTATAGTATCTGTAGTAGACTGGTGATATACTGTAGTATATTATAGTATCTGTAGTAGACTGGTGATATACTGTAGTATATTATAGTATCTGTAGTAGACTGGTGATGTACTGTAGTATATTATAGTATCTGTAGTAGACTGGTGATGTACTGTAGTATATTATAGTATCTGTAGTAGACTGGTGATGTACTGTAGTATATTATAGTCTCTGTAGTAGACAGGTGATGTACTGTAGTATATTATAGTATCTGTAGTAGACTGGTGATGTACTGTAGTATATTATAGTCTCTGTAGTAGACAGGTGATGTACTGTAGAATGGTAAAACTGGGGTGGTCAGTGCATTATAACATGAGACTATTGAACGTGTGTGTTTTCTACAGAGAGAGAGAGGAGAACATCATTCCATCACCATCCTGTCTCTGCTCTCCAATATAACACTAGAGATCAACCAGTGTATAGAATCAGTACACACTCAGACAGAGACCTAGCTGTTTATAACACTAGAGATCAAGCAGTCAGGCAGGGTATAGAATCAGTACACACTCAGACAGAGACCTAGCTGTTTATAACACTAGAGATCAACCAGTCAGGCAGGGTATAGAATCAGTACACACTCAGACAGAGACCTAGCTGTTTATAACACTAGAGATCAACCAGTCAGGCAGGGTATAGAATCAGTACACACTCAGACAGAGACCTAGCTGTTTATAACACTAGAGATCAACCAGTCAGGCAGGGTATAGAATCAGTACACACTCAGACAGAGACCTAGCTGTTTATAACACTAGAGATCAGCCAGTCAGGCAGGGTATAGAATCAGTACACACTCAGACAGAGACCTAGCTGTTTATAACACTAGAGATCAACCAGCAGGTTATAGAATCAGTACACACTCAGACAGAGACCTGGCTGTTTATAACACTAGAGATCAACCAGTCAGGCAGGGTATAGAATCAGTACACACTCAGACAGAGACCTGCCTGTTTATAACACTAGAGATCAACCAGTCAGGCAGGGTATAGAATCAGTACACACTCAGACAGAGACCTAGCTGTTTATAACACTAGAGATCAACCAGTCAGGCAGGGTATAGCATCAGTACACACTCAGACAGAGACCTAGCTGTTTATAACACTAGCTCATTTGCCAGACAATCTGTGTCAATTGATGTGGTAGGATGTTTGCCACCAGGTCAGCTATGTATCGATGGCTAGTGTGATGAAGTAGAAACAAGCTAGCCTGGTCCCAGATCTGTTTGTGCCATCTTGTCAACTCCGATGGTCATTGTCAAACAGATCTGGGACCAGGCTAGAAACAAGCAGTGTGGCTACAAGACCCAAACAACACTGTCAATCGAATTCTACTTTTCCTTTTAGTGAGCGAGTGTCAGTCGAGTGGGTTTCCGAAAGAAAGAAAATAAGTGAGGGAACGAGGGAATGTACCGTGTCTCAGAAGTGTTAAT
>NW_022263385.1:7500-59255 GCF_002021735.2 Oncorhynchus kisutch
CAATTAAGACACAGAGGGTGTTTGTTTACATCTCAAAGTGCCGTCGGCTTCCTCCCCGTCTTGAGAGCCTCAGCCTTCACCCCCTCTCCGCAGTCGAGTACTCTGTGAGAAATGTACACCCACAGAGACGCATATGTCCACACAGACCCTCGAAACACTGACCCATGCATGCTCACACACACACACACTCACACTCACACACACACACACACACACACACACACACACACACACACACACACACACACACACACACACACACACACACACACACACACACACACAGCCTTTGCCTCACCACTATGTACCTCCTCTAAAGACCACAGCATTGTCTCTCCACTCCGCCAGCTGGAAAGCTAGGGCCAGATTAATAACACTAACGATGTTTCATAACCAGATCAAATCCTTTTCTCCTATTGCCAATTGCTCTGTGTATTTGCCAGCTAGTGTGTGTCTGTTGACAAAAGCTAAGACAAGAAAGTAAATGTCCTCAAACCGTTTTTCCCGCTCGCTATTAACTGCACTCAACAAAAATATAAACGCAGCATTTAAAGTGCTGGTCCCATTGTTTCATCGGCTGAAAAAGAGATCCCAGACATGTTCCAAAGCTTATTTCTCTCAAATGTGGTGCACAAATTTGAGCATTTCTCCTTTGTCAAGATAATTCATCCACCTGACAGGTGTGGCATATCAACAAGCTGATTAAACTGATTTCTCCCGTCATTACACAGGAGCACCTTGTGCTACGGACAATAAAAGGTCATCCTAAACTGTGCAGTTCTGTCACACAACACAATGCCACAGATGTCTCAAGTTTTGAGAGAGCGTGCAATTGGCATGCTGACTGCAGGAATGTCCACCAGAGCTGTTGCCAGAGAACTGAATGTTCATTTCTCTACCATAAGCCGACGGCAATGTAATTTCAGAGAATTTGGCAGCACAGCCAACCGGCCTTACAACTGCAGACCACATGTAACCACACTGGGCAGGCAAGCTTCTTCACCTGCGGGATCGTCAGAGGGGAGTGGGGAGAAGTTTTTCTGCCTGTAATAAAGCCCTTTTGTGGGTCAAAACTAATTCTGATTGGCTGGGCCTGACTTCCCAGTGGGTTGGCTTGACTCCCAAGTGGGTGGGCCTATGCCCTCCCAGGTCCACCCTTGCCTGTGCCCCTGCCCAGTCATGTTAAATCCATAGATCAGGGCCTAATCAAGTTATTTTCATTGACTGATTTCCTGACATGAACTGTAACTCTGCTAAATGTTTTAAATGGTTGAATTTTGCATTTATATTTGGTTTGACATTATGTCTCCATCAGGGAACTATTGTCGATTGACAAAGCTCCAGTAGGTTTCCATTGGGAGGACGGAGAATCAGGGAAACCATGGTCTTAGTTAGCTGTCGTACCCCCCAAAGGCTTCCCTTCCTGGGCAACGTGTAGCTGATCGGGGTCTGTGTAAACTCACTCCTGAAGGGTCTCCGCTTGTGCTGCTGAATCACTAGCTTTCAGAGGCGCGATTGGGTAAGACGCTTCAGGAGAGCGGTCATGTGTTTGCGAGGCAGATGTCCTGGGTTCCAGCTTTGGTATGAGTCGAATCAGGAGGAAACAGTCCTCGCTAAGCATGTAGCGTTCCATCTTTTGCAATTGTACACTTGTACATGATGGCCGGATGAGGAGGGCGGAGAACCAGAGCACCAGAGAAACCCAGCACTTCGCTCACCACGTCCCCACACAAAGCCCCCCGTTCCTGGGCAAAACGATCGACGATCCGCCTGGTGGCTTGGTGTTGATGGATGACTCCTGGGTGAAGGGTGTCTACACCCCCCTCTCATCCCCCGTCCGCCTGCCTGTCATTCCAACTGGCACTTCACTTCAATGGCCGGCGGAGCTCGCTGAGAGAGACCAGGCACCTGCCTGAGGAAATCCACCTGTCAAAGCCAGGCCCAAATTAAATCATTAGACAGGTGTGGGGGCAGTAAATAAGCTACTTAGAGTCCCCAGGTTTTTGGAGAGGTGTCCAGGGAGTGGTGTGTCTGAGTTGGTGACAGCTGGTGACGGCGTCCACACTGATCACACAGATAACTGTAGATGTATTCTGATTGGCCAGTTGGAGACTTCCGCTGTCGGTTTTCTCTGTTTCTCCAACACAATGTATAGCTAGGAAGTTATGTCACCGAATGATGACACGACAAATGTAACTAAATGGTTCAGCTGGGGTCTCCTGTGTGTTACTGTGATCCTATGAACTAAAGGCATACGCTTGGGGAGCGAACACAAGATCGCAAGGTGACTTCTCACACGAACATGGTTCACTCACGTAACCGACCACATGACACAAACAATATCTAAACACTAGCATAGGAAAAGAATATCAGGTATTATCAAAAATAACACTACAGGCTACATGCTAACGGCTAATCACCCCTCTTCAAACCCTTTTACCATAAACACCCTGCCACACTGAACAATACAGCTGTGTCCATTCACTCCCCAGCAACAGTAACATAATACCTCCACATCTCACTGAAATGTTTTCTCATCAATTAGAGAAATCTAAGTTCATTTGTCAGACGGAACTAGGCAATGCGCCCCCGTTGCTAGGCAGCGAGGCGGCGGAACACGATGGAACCTGACGTTTCATTACTGTAAGTATTTCAGATTAATGCTCTAACCTGCCCTAAAGTAAAAGCGACAGCGGGGCAACATATCAATCGCTCAAAGGTAAAATGGAGGAGACCTCCCTCCGCTCGGCCACATCACTTCCTCTTATGGAAACAAGCTCCCTGAGGTCACATATGTCATGGTCCGCTGTCACACAGTGTGTGTGTGTGTGTGTGTGTGTATGTTTGTGTGTAGTATGTGTGTGTGTGTGGCACCCCACTGACATGACCTGCTATCTAACTCCGACCGAGGGCCGGGTCGTGGGGGAGGCCGACAACCGTGGCTAAATACATGTTTTCCTATCAACCACTGCATTACTCCACCACACACACACACACACACACACACACACACACACACACACACACACACACACACACACACACTCCACCCCCTCTGGCAGACCACCCTTGAATCTAGGAAATCATGTATCATATCACCCTGCAATGGATACGCCAAGGCCAGGGGCACAGGGAGAGGAAGGAGGAACAGAATGGATCAGTACTGAAAAGATAAGGTTCTGACAGTCTTCAACCTTGATCTTGTCTAGGTCTCAAGTCCTAAACAACTAGACTGTCTGGGATACTGAGTGACACCCAGATACACTCAGTAGCTTGGACGGCCGTCTGGACCAGTACAACACTGTGGCTTGTTCCGAAAAGGGCACCGTGTTCATTTTTCAGCTCAAGGTTGACCAGACAAGTGGAGAGGAACAGTAATCTGCTGCCGGAGTTCAGTTAATCTGTGGCTGACCCAAACGCCACAGGAAGATTGAGTCCTACTATAAGAATAAGAACTTGCTTGCTGGCTGGCGAGAGAGAGAGGAGAGGGAGAGACTGCTGATAGATACTTACAGTATCACAGTGGGAGGATGTTCCTTCTCTAGCTAAAACAAAAGTGGTACCTGCTGCGTGCCAACCCGGTTGGGACGAACCTACCTACTTGTAATCGCAATGCTTGTCAGTGGCCAAGAACTTGACTTGTCAGAGAGCACGAGCCCATTTGGGGGAGCACTCCCCCAAAAACAGAGGGCATTTTCTCGGTACATCCATGGATGAGACAGTCACACTTCAGGTAGCTAGTTAAATGCACAGACACAATGCCCACAACACTACATACTTCCTCCAAGCTAGCTAACCACTGTAGCTAGTGTTGACATTATATTTCAATCACAGTGGATTTCCATGAAACAGCTGCATGTTTTTGCTGCCGAGTTTGCGCAGCGTCCTTAGCTAGCTAGCTATGTTGTTCTAGCTAGCGAATATGCTAATGCTAGCTACCTAGCTAAACATTTGGCTATGGGATAGCACTGTCAGTATTGGATTATGGGGAGTGAATTAACTTGTTTCTCCGTTATCTTTACAGGTAGTTATCTAGCTGTGCCCAACTGGATAGTATTAACAACGACTTTCTACAAAATAGCAAAATTAGCCCCGCTAGCTTGGTATCTAGACTATAAGCTATACGCATGGATATGCGTTGCCAAAAAACACTACTGACACCTTCTGGTTTGGAGTATTTTAACAAGGCTTTGTGGCTGACGACGTCAAGGTCTTTGCTGTGTGAACAAAAAAGAGATTAACTGCCGACACTCAGAAGTGCTAAGTATCTCTAAGAACATGATAGAAAGAGGGAGAGGGGAAGGGAAGAGTATGAGAGAGTAACAAAGATAACCAGAGAGAGTAACAATTATAACTGGAGAGAGTAACAAAGATATTTAGAGAGAGTAACAAAGATAACCAGAGAGAGTTACAAAGATAACTAGAGAGAGTAACAATTATAACTGGAGAGAGTTCCAAGTATAACTAGAGAGAGTAACTAGATTTGATTTGATTTGGATCTCTTTTAGTCCCCATTTGGACTAATCTTCCAAGAGTCCTTAAACATTAAAATACAATTTATAATACAAACACACTTTCACATATAACACACTATTATAAACATACATAATACTAGCATAATGACCCAATAAATACTCAATCTAATCTAATCTCAATCTACTTCATCTACTATAATCCCACAACATTTCTATATACTTCATTTAAATTGTTTTACATTTATATATTGAAAGGTTTCTAGTTTGCTCAGTTCAATTATTCAATTTCTGTATTGCTCTAAATCGAAATGTTCTTTTGCCTATTTCTCTTTTCTGTCTGGACAACGCATAGATGGTGGACAATCTATTCCTAGTATTTACTGTCTGTCTCTTACCAACTGAATACCGTTGTGAATAGAACTTGGCCGTTTTAAATGATGTATATTATAAAATAAGCATGTTTTTTTTCAATTATCTTGTTGATTGATGACCAACCAAGAACACTGCGCATGACTGCAACAGAAGAACCATATCTCCGCCTTAAAACAATCCTTGCTGCTTTGTTCTGTGCATTCTGCAGCCTCCTAACTTCACTAGATGATGCATTTCCCCAGACCACAGAACAGTAGTTAACCTGACTCTCAATTAATGCTTATGTTATTTGCTGAATAATTTTTCCTGGTAAATATTTAGCTATCCTTCTGATTATGCATGCTGTTTTAATATTTGTTTTACATAGATGAGTTATTTGAGACAACCATGATAAGCAGTAGTCGAGCTGCACTCCCACTAGTTTGGTTTCTGCCACTTCTTCAATGTGTACTCCTCCCATACTTAATTGTATCCCATGCTGTTTTGGCCTTTTCCTAGTTGAACAGACCAACATAACTTTGGTTTTATTGGTGTTTAAAACAAGTTTGTTTTGGCAAACCCACTTCCTGATATTCTCCAAATCTCCTTGTAAAGCCTGCTGTACCTGTTGAACCGATTGTCTTGCTGCATAAATTGTAGTATCATCTGCAAATATAGTAGATTGAGTTTCACCAAGGCATAGGGAAGGTCGTTGGTATATATTCAACAAAGAAGTGGCCCAAGGCAGCTGCCCTGCGGTATTCCACAGTTTAACACATTAGGGGAAGAAAAATAACCATTGATGTAGGTGGACTGTTTCCTGTCAGTTAGATATGACTGTACCCAATTCAATGCTACCTCCTTAAAATCATTATGCATTAATTTTGTCAAAATTATTTAATGATCCATTAAATCAAATGCTGCACTGAAATCTAAAAATAGTACACCTACAAATTTGCCATTATCCATAGCATTGAGCCACTGATCAGTCAAGTCAACCAATGCAGTGGTAGTGGAATGGTTTTTGCGATAAGCATGCTGATTGGCTGTAATCAGATCATTATTTTCCATGTACTCCCACATTTGTCTACTCACAATACCCTCCAATATCTTACTGAGTGTAGGGAGTAGATTAATTGGTCGACTATTAGCAGGAGTAATGGGTTCTTTACTGTCTTTCGGAATAGGACACAGTTTCGCATGCTTCCATACATTTGCAAACATCCCCTTTTCCAGTGACCAATTAAATATGTATTTCAGTGGAACTGCAATCTGGGGAGCAGCACAGCGAAGCAAAAAATTGTCCATAAAACCATAACCTGTAGATTTAACATCAGGTAATGACTTCAATAGGTTTAACACCTCCTCCACTGACACCATTTGTAGACTAAAAGAGCAGATCTTATTGCTCATAATATGATCATCAATCCATTGGACAATAGGTTGTTTGGAAGAATGTATGTTTACATAGTTGCTCAGTAATTTAATTTTCTGTGTAAAAAAAATCTGCAAAATGATTGGCAATATCAACCGGTTTTTGTTATTATTCTCCCATCAACCACACTAGATGGGCATGATGAGATAGATGTACCAAGTAAGCCCTTAACTGTGTTCCATACCTTTTTAGAGTCATTTTTTTTTCTTCCTTCAATTCAATTTAACTGCACAATTACGTAATGTTCTATAATTCTGTTCATCAATTTCTAATTTGGACTTGGCTGCTAAGACTTTTGCCATATTTCTTTGAGAAAAAGCCTCACCCAGTTTATCAACAGTGAGTAACAAATATAACTAGAGAGAGTAACAATGATAACTAGAGAGAGTAACAATGATAACTAGAGAGATTAACAATTATAACTAGAGAGAGTAACAAAGATAACTAGAGAGAGTAACAATGATAACTAGAGAGAGTATCAAAGATAACTAGAGAGAGTAACAATGATAACTAGAGAGAGTAACAAAGCTAACTAGAGAGAGTAACAAAGATAACTAGAGAGAGTAACAATGATAACTAGAGAGAGTAGCAAAGATAACTAGAGAGAGTAACAATTATAACTAGAGAGAGTAACAAAGATAACTAGAGAGATGAACAATTATAACTAGAGAGAGTATCAAAGATAACTAGAGAGATGAACAATTATAACTAGAGAGAGTATCAAAGATAACTAGAGAGAGTAACAATTATAACTAGAGAGAGTAACAAAGGTAACTAGAGAGAGTAACAAAGGTAACTAGAGAGAGTAACAAAGGTAACTAGAGAGAGTAACAAAGGTAACAAAGGTAACTAGAGAGAGTAACAAAGGTAACTAGAGAGAGTGGCAAAGGTAACTAGAGAGAGTGGCAAAGGAAGAAGTGAAAATGAATCTAAGTAAGGCAGTGAGAATGCAGGTAATTTAAGTGTAAGCGAACTCTGTAATTGTCCAACCATATGCATTACCCTCCAACATAGGGTTAGAACAAGCAAGCTGCAGAAAATAAACAGATTCATGGGACCAGTGCCATTGCTAACTAGCATTGCCGGTCCTTTGGTTTAAAATTCTTCCTCATTTATGCAAAGTTATGTGATATCAGAATCCTCTTGTCCAAACCTTGGTTATCTTCAACAGAGATTGAGAGAGAGAGAGAGAGAGGGAGAGAGAGAGAGGGAGAGAGAGAAAGAGAGAGAGAGAGAGAGAGAGAGAGAGAGAGAGAGAGAGAGAGAGAGAGAGAGAGAGAGAGAGAGAGAGAGAAAGAGGGAGCGAGAGAGAGGGAGAGAGAGAGAGAGAGAGAGGGAGCGAATGAGAAAGAGAGAGAGAATGAAAGACAGAATGAGAGAGAATGAAAGAGAGAATGAGAGCAAGAGAATGAAAGAAAGAGAGGGAGAGAGAGAGATCAGGAGTCTCAGCAAGCAACATGACTCAGACTTGTCAACGTCTGAGAGGATTATGGGTAAAAAAAGAAAAGATGACACAACAAAGTGTTTGAAATAGCGTAACCTGGAAGAATCTGGCAGAATAATTACTTTGGCACTGGGCGTACCGTCTCTCCCTTCTCCCCCTATCTCCTGGCTCTGGTTTTAATGTCATTCTTTCAAATTCACAACAAGCTATTAAATGTAGCTACCTTAATGTTTTCTCCCACTCTTTCGTAATTCATATTCCCCAATTGGCGTTTAACAAACTCCCCTATGCACGGCTGACTGTGTGAGGACCCTTAATTGCCTGCAGAGATGGGCTATATCCCAAATGGCACCTTATTCTATTTATAGTGCACTACTTTTGACTAGGGCTCTGGTCAAAAGTAGTGCACTATATAGGCCATTGGGTGCCATTTGGGACGGAGGCGTGTTCAGGCCGACGTTACACAACACTGCGGCTGCACTAGCTTGAGGATGCATCTCCACTCTCCCTCTCGTGATTCTTGCATGGTGTGTCTGTCTGTTCAGTCTGCAGACTGGAAGCCAGATCTATAGGTAGCTATAGAAGAGAGACATTCAAGGTCAATGCGTCTCACTGTACCTTACATGAAGTGTTGTGCAACAAATATTCTCAGCACGGTCGGTTGTAACATACAGCAGATGTGTGTGGGGGGGTGGGGAGTGTGCGCTAGGGGTACGGGGGCTGTGTGTTTGTGTCTGTGTGTTTGTGTGTGTGTGTGTGTCTCATACACAGCTTGGAGTAGCGCGCAAGCAGAGGATGAGCTGAAAGCTACTCTCGCTGTCGCTAACAACACTGGTTCACTGCATAACCATCTGTTGCATAACCTTATCTGTTGCATAACCATATCTCATAACCATAAGCAGCAAAGACGATCTAGAGGCAGAACGATATATCTCAAGGAGAGGAGGATGAGAAGGAGGAAATATGTTTTGGGGAGGATATCCTTTTTTGCCCTGAGCTGTTCGGCATGAACTAATGACAGTTCAAAAGGGGCAGTTCACCAGGGGCAGTTCACCATAGACGGTTCCTCAGGGGCAGTTCACCAGGGACAGTTCATCAGGGGCAGTTCACCAGGGTCAATTCACCAGGGTTAGTTCACCAGGGGCAGTTCACCAGGACAGTTCATCAGGGGCAGTTCACCAGGGTCAATTCACCAGGGTTAGTTCACCAGGGGCAGTTCACCAGGGGACAGTTCACCAGGGGCAGTTCACCAGGGTCAATTCACCAGGGTTAGTTCACCAGGGGCAGTTCACCGGGGGACAGTTCACCAGGGGCAGTTCACCAGGGTCAATTCACCAGGGTTAGTTCACCAGGGGCAGTTCACCAGGGGACAGTTCACCGGGGGACAGTTCACCAGGGGCAGTTCACCAGGGGCTGTTCACCGGGGGACAGTTCACCAGGGTTAGTTCACCAGGGGCAGTTCACCGGGGACAGTTCACCGGGGGACAGTTCACCAGGGGCAGCCGACTAGGGTCAGTTCACCAGGGGCAGCCGACTAGGGTCAGTTCACCAGGGACAAGTCATCAGGGACAGTTCACCAGGGACAAGTCATCAGGGACAGTTCACCAGGGACAAGTCATCAGGGACAGTTCACCAGGGACAGGTCATCAGGGACAGTTCACCAGGGACAGTTCGCCAGGGACACGTCATCAGGGACAGTTCACCAGGGACAGTTCACCAGGGACAAGTCATCAGGGACAGTTCACCAGGGACAGTTCACCAGGGACATGTCATCAGGGACAGTTCACCAGGGACAGTTCGCCAGGGACAAGTCATCCGGGACAGTTCACCAGGGACAAGTCATCAGGGACAGTTCACCAGGGACAGGTCACCCAGGACAGTACACCAGGAACAAGTCATCAGGGACAGTTAACCAGGGACAAGTCATCAGGGACAGTTCACCAGGGACAGGTCATCAGGGACAGTTCACCAGGGGCAAGTCATCAGGGACAGTTCGCCAGGGACAGGTCATCAGGGACAGTGCGACAGGGATAGGTCATCAGGGACAGTTCACCAGAGGAGTGTGTGTGTAAGATCTCCACATTGGGGACAGATCAGATTCAGAATTCTGCTCCAGATTATTCACTCAGGTTGATAATGTTATGTGATGTTTTAAGCCAACAAACAGGGGGGCGGGTGGTCAGCGATGAACATTATTACAATAAATTATCATTTTGAAAGGCCGCTCTCTTTGAGGTCGACACGGATCATGACATAGCAGCCATTAATTATTCAGCCATGGAGTGGGCTCCAGATGCAGAGCTACAGAGCAAACGACACGTTGGAGATATGTTGGCTCCAAGCTTTCTTTTTTACTTACACCACCTGATCTACATTTAAAAACACTGAAAGTAAAAGAGATTCTGAGATAATAAAATGCAGTGGAGTGGAGTGGAGAGGAGAGGAGAGGAGAGGAGAGGAGAGGAGAGGAGAGGAGAGGAGAGGAGAGGAGAGGAGAGGAGAGGAGAGGAGAGGAGAGGAGAGGAGAGGAGAGGAGAGGAGAGGAGAGGAGAGGAGAGGAGAGGAGAGAGATGCATAAAGCTCAGTAGGCAGTCCCATGATGCACAACCAACCACAACATTGAAGCACAGCCATCACCAATTCCCCTAAGATCAAACCACGATCCCCCCCCCTCCCCTCCCCCCACACACACACACACACACACACACACACACACACACACACACACACACACACACACACACACACACACACACACACACACACACACACACACACACACACACACACATACACAAACAAGCCACCAGCACTGCCCTAAAGCAACACTTCTCCCCAGAGCAACAGCACTCACTGGCATTGTCATGAGGGTAGCACTCTTCATCAGTCCCCCTCAGTCGTGACTGTGGTCTTCCCGTAGCAGGGAGGGATGCCAGCGGCCCAAACTCATGGTGGTATCCCATCTGCTTGTGCAGGGTGGCGCCGGGCAGTGTTTGGCACCTAGGGCTGGAGCTCCATGTTCGGGCATTTATTTGGCGTTGTTTTAGGACAAGGCAGCAGAGGTAGTGTAAGGGCACACACACATACACACAGGGAGACACACACACTGAGGGAAACACACACACAGAGAGGGAACAAATACAGAGAGTCTCACACTTGTACGCAGGCAGACACACAAACACACACACACACACACACACAAAGACACACACACACAGCCCTATGGATGAACCTCTGTGACTGACTGAGGCCAGAGCTCTGCAGACATGAGGCCATTGAGTCATTCTGGCTCCCACACTGTGGTAGGCAGTGTAGCCACTTGGCATGGGAATAAATCCCGGCCTTTAGCTCAGCTGGCTAATGGTGTCTTCCTAATCGTTCCAATTTTAGGACTAACTGTTAGGAACACGTTAGGACTCTTAAACAAGTGTGAATACTTCCTAGACATATCACACTATTCCCTCAAACAAGAGTAAGAGTATAACTACTTGGATAGCGAATCGAGGCGTTTCGCAGTCGCAAAGGATGAAGCTAGGCCCTCTTGGTTGTCATTGGCGAAGACTGAACTGAAGTTAGGGGTTATATGTCAGACTCTCCTATAGCACTTTGCCCAGAGGTTGTAAATAAACCATCTATACGGTGATAGAACGTGTATCATTATTATAGGGTTGGAACACAGTCGTGTGTTGATTCATTATTGTGATAGAACGTGTATCATTATTATAGGGTTGGAACACAGTCGTGTGTTGATTCGTTATTGTGATAGAATGTGTATCATTATTATAGGGTTGGAACACAGTCGTGTGTTGATTCGTTATTGTGATAGAATGTGTATCATTATTATATGGTTGGAACACAGTCGTGTGTTGATTCGTTATTGTGATAGAACGTGTATCATTATTATCAGGTTGGAACACAGTTGTGTGTTGATTCATTGTTGTGATAGAATGTGTATCATTATTATAGGGTTGGAACACAGTCGTGTGTTGATTCATTGTTGTGATAGAATGTGTATCATTATTATAGGGTTGGAACACAGTCGTGTGTTGATTCGTTATTGTGATAGAACGTGTATCATTATTATCAGGTTGGAACACAGTTGTGTGTTGATTCATTGTTGTGATAGAATGTGTATCATTATTATAGGGTTGGAACACAGTCGTGTGTTGATTCATTGTTGTGATCGAATGTGTATCATTATTATAGGGTTGGAACACAGTCGTGTGTTGATTCGTTATTGTGATAGAACGTGTATCATTATTATCAGGTTGGAACACAGTTGTGTGTTGATTCATTGTTGTGATAGAATGTGTATCATTATTATAGGGTTGGAACACAGTCGTGTGTTGATTCATTGTTGTGATAGAATGTGTATCATTATTATAGGGTTGGAACACAGTCGTGTGTTGATTCGTTATTGTGATAGAACGTGTATCATTATTATAGGGTTGGAACACAGTCGTGTGTTGATTCATTATTGTGATAGAACGTGTATCATTATTATAGGGTTGGAACACAGTCGTGTGTTGATTCATTATTGTGATAGAATGTGTATCATTATTATAGGGTTGGAACACAGTCGTGTGTTGATTCATTGTTGTGATAGAACGTGTATCATTATTATAGGGTTGGAACACAGTCGTGTGTTGATTCATTATTGTGATAGAACGTGCATCATTATTATAGGGTTGGAACACAGTCGTGTGTTGATTCATTATTGTGATAGAACGTGTATCATTATTATAGGGTTGGAACACAGTCGTGTGTTGATTCATTATTGTGATAGAACGTGTATCATTATTATAGGGTTGGAACACAGTCGTGTGTTGATTCGTTATTGTGATAGAACGTGTATCATTATTATCAGGTTGGAACACAGTTGTGTGTTGATTCATTATTGTGATAGAACGTGTATCATTATTATAGGGTTGGAACACAGTTGTGTGTTGATTCATTGTTGTGATAGAATGTGTATCATTATTATCAGGTTGGAACACAGTCGTGTGTTGATTCATTAGTGTGATAGAACGTGTATCATTATTATAGGGTTGGAACACAGTCGTGTGTTGATTCGTTAGTGTGATAGAATGTGTATCATTATTATAGGGTTGGAACACAGTCGTGTGTTGATTCGTTAGTGTGATAGAATGTGTATCATTATTATAGGGTTGGAACACAGTCGTGTGTTGATTCGTTAGTGTGATAGAATGTGTATCATTATTATAGGGTTGGAACACAGTCGTGTGTTGATTCATTAGTGTGATAGAATGTGTATCATTATTATAGGGTTGGAACACAGTCGTGTGTTGATTCGTTATTGTGATAGAACGTGTATCATTATTATCAGGTTGGAACACAGTCGTGTGTTGATTCATTATTGTGATAGAACGTGTATCATTATTATAGGGTTGGAACACAGTCGTGTGTTGATTCATTGTTGTGATAGAATGTGTATCATTATTATAGGGTTGGAACACAGTCGTGTGTTGATTCGTTATTGTGATAGAACGTGTATCATTATTATATGGTTGGAACACAGTCGTGTGTTGATTCATTAGTGTGATAGAACGTGTATCATTATTATATGGTTGGAACACAGTCGTGTGTTGATTCATTGTTGCTTTCTTTAGTGGAAATACAGAAAATGTCAAAAAATGCCAAATGTACCAAAAACTAAATCAAGCAGAGATTGACTATTTAACCATGTCAATCATTACTGAAACATGCAAACTACAAACATTCAACCACTTTAAAGATAATGAATCCATGACAACTAGATTATTCATTAAAAATAACTCATACAAAAGTGAAGGGTTGGCTATGACATGAGTACAAACAAAGTGAGTGTGTGTATATGTGTGTAAGTGTTTGTGTGCGTGTGTGTGTGTGTGTGTATTATGGTGTGTATACAACGTATCCCCGTTCCCCAATCAAATATCTTCATCGATACCACAATCTGGCAACCCGCATACAATTCGACATGGCCTTGTATAAAATGCATTAAGAGGAATGGTGTAATGTACAAGAGAAAGTGAAATCTGCCAAAATACTTTTTTTTACATATTTGCACGAATTGAGTGTGAGATTGTGTTTGATTTTAGGAGGCTGGTGGACTTGCATTTGGGTTATTCACAGTTTTGTTTTTTTGAAAACGCCAAGGCCCCAATAGATTGGCGCTTACTGCAATCCTCCTGTGGTCCATAGGGTCATCGAGGTCATTGAGGTCATTGAGAACGAGCGGCCGTAAATGGCTTCATAGCGGTACTGACCGCACTTTATTGACTATTGACTGGTAGTCCAGCTACAAAACATCTTTAAGGATAAGGTAAACCGTCTCTAGTCATATGTCAGACTCTCCTATAGCACTTTACCCAGAGGTTGTAAATAAACCATCTATACGGTGATAGAACGATATCATTATTATAAAACATCTTTAAGGATGAGGGAAACCGTCTCTAGTGAGGCTGTGAATCTGAAAACACAGCATTGATTTTGACAGTTAAAAAAAAGCCATTGTCTGGGTTACTTTTGTCGCACAGAGTCTAGAAAGCAAACAACTAACTAACACCCTTCTGGAAGTACAACCAATGTATCAAGACAAAAACAAATCAAAGGTGAAATGAATGTGTGTGAATAAATGTGAGTGTCAGGGACAGCGAAGGCAAGAAGAGTCATGCCCCTCGTATGACAGCCCCATTCGGGATAATCCACTTTCATCTGAATTCGCTCAAATACGGTCAGTCAGCGTCAAAACGCTGAGAGAACATGACAGACGTTGGCATGGCGACCAGCTCAAAACTCATCATCAACAGCTGAGGAACGAATGGAGGCTGAAGTAAAGAGTATCATCAGGATACCCTTCCTTTTCTGGGCATTCTGTTACCATTATAATTCATTTCCAAGGGATTGGTTCACATTGCGGCCATTTTCTTTGAACAAATGCACATTTAATCTCCAAAACCTGTTACTGTTAGTTTAGACGATCATCCAGCCTTCCAGCACGGGCACCGTGGGCAAAAACAGGCACCCTTAATGGGGCAAAATGCGCCCTTAAAAGGCCTCAGCCTTTTCCTAAGCCCTCTCCACAGGTCTGTCTCTGTCTCTCTCTCTCTCTCTCTCTGTCTCTCTCTCTCTGTCTCTCTCTCTCTGTCTCTCTCTCTCTCTCTCTCTCTCTCTGTCTCTCTCTCTCTCTCTCTCGCAGTCTCTCTCTCGCTCTTTCTCACTCTCTCTCTCTCACTCTTTTTTCTTTCTCTCTCTCTTTCTCTCTCGCTCTCTTTCTCTCTTTGTCTCTCTCTCTCTCTCAGTCTCTCTCGCTCTTTCTCACACTCTTTTTTCTCTCTCTCTTTCTCTCTCACTCTCTTTCTCTCTCTGTCTCTCTCTCTCTCTCAGTCTCTCTCGCTCTTTCTCACACTCTTTTTTCTCTCTCTCTCTTTCTCTCTCTCTTTCTCTCTGTCTCTCTCTCTTTCTCTCTCTTTCTCTCTCTCTCTCTCTCTCTCTCTCTCTCTCTCTCTTTCTCTCTCTCTCTCACACTTTGACTATCGAACCTTATAAACCACTTCAGACTGACATTGTCTGTACTTCTTGCAAGAGAATGAGGTTCTGCCTGTGTGCACACATAGAGAAACACACACAGAACAAAAACACACACACTCTCACAGCAAACACAATTGTCCTGGCGATAAGGCGCCGGAGCGCGACGTTATAAACGCCCTCCCAGCGACACCTCCACCGAGCCTCTGGAACGCCTCCGCAACGTTAAGGCCTCGTAAATATTCATGAGCGATCGCATGTGTTTTGAGTGGCGCGGCGGCGACAATGTAAACCTAAACAGGTCGGCGCCGAAAGATAAGCTTTCAGTCAGTGGGAGGAAGAGACACCAGTCCCGGCAGCCATTCACCATGCTGGATGTGCAGATAGAGCACATCGTGCACCAGGAAGAGGGGACGGCTGGGGAGGTGGAGTGAAAACTAAAAATAGAAACCAAAACAAAAGTCAAGGTTGCTCATTGCACTAGGCGATATGGCAGCCACCTCTCACGTCGCAGAGCGAGTCCATTTGATCTCATCCCAAGGACGCTTGCAACTTGGCATGTCCAATTCACAGCCGGCACTTGAGGCAAAGGCTACTGCACCGATGACGTAAGGGACACACACTGACTGACTACATCCTCCCTCCCTTTGCAAGACACACACACACATTATAAAGGGCTTTGTTTACAACACCCATAAACCCCTTGATGGAGTTAATATGGTGGAGGGAGAAGGGTACAGTGTGTCCTGGGCCTTACCCAACGGCTGAAGTCTTTAGACTGTAGCTGATAGTAGGCTGACTGGGCTATATGACACAGAGAAAAACACTCTCTCTGTCTCCCCCCTCCCGCTCCGTCGTCTCTCCTAAACAACAGCCGTAAATACTGGCTCGGGAAATAATTGTGGATCCTAAGCTTCCCTCCGTTCGGCCTGGAGTGCTCCCCGGGGGGAGTCGAGGCGCTTGCCCATAATTGGTTCCTAGGCCTTCAACAATGACTCCCTCTCTCGCTCCTATTTAGGCCTTGCTTCGCCATCTGTTTTTTACTGTATGGGGAGACAGGAGGGATTTTGACGGTCAATCTTCATTTATTTTCTCCTTCCTTCCTTGCTTCCTTACTTCCTTCCGTGGCCCACCTTTCGCCTTGGTAATTTAGTAGTCTGGAGGAGAGACAGCGAGGCGGGTTTCTCCAGGCAGAACGCCAGTGTGGCTTTAGGAGAGCGAGAGTTAGCTTAGCGTTAGCAAGAAGGGAGAGGCTCGACCCTACTCCGTCCCTGCATGAGCAGTTGGTGAATGGGCCTGCTGACCTACTCAGAAGGATTCTCTGGTTCGCTCTCTCTCCTCTGGTCTTGGAGTAGAGGTTTACTCACAGTCCTCCACTGTTGACAGCTCAATCGTGGGGCTGGCTACCGTCTGTCTGAGACACAGGGCTAAAGCCAATGAACTGGACATGCCTGGACTGACTCCGGGTCAAGGGAGAAGAGGAAGAAGGCTGTGGCGGCCATATTGGATGTTTTTCATGTGTTTGTGTAGTAGTGGAATACAATGTATTGGCATGTGTGATTTTAAGGTATTTGAATGTGTCATATCTCTGCAATTCCAATACTGAAAGACAAAACAAATATCTGACCACACTGTAACCATGACCACACTGTAACCATGACCACACTGTAACCATGACCACATCACGTTTCCTCACCACCCAAATATTTATCCAGTAATACATATTTTATTCCTGTGTTTCTGCGAAACACGGGTGTGTTCTTTCCAGGGAATGCTATGATAGGGTGTTCTATAATTAATGGAACAGTCATACCCATAAAGACATTGTGTGAACAATGCATCTCCATTTGAGTGTCCGGCAATGTCAGAGGGAGGGGGTCGCCTGGCCCGTGTGGCTTGGAGAACAGGGTTTATGGGTAGGGGCCTGGATGCAGGGGCGCTAGTTAGCCGGCCGGCCGGCCGCTCTCTCCAGAACACAAGAAGAATAAACTGTCCCCTTGTGTTTACAGGAGGCCAAGTTAAATCTTACAGTACCTTGTATCGTTTGATAAAGTCCTTGGTTTGTGGCGTCTAGACTGTTCGTAGTGAGAGCTTAACCACTCAGACCAGACCTCTTGAAGTCTCTGCACTTGGCACTTTAATCGCTCAATGGCTCACTTTATTTTTTATCCGCATTTGTTCAAACAAAATGTTGGTATTTTTTTATCTTTCTCTCTGTCTTTTCTCTCTGTCTTTCTCTCTGTCTTTCTCTCTGTCTTTCTGTCTGTCTTTACTTTCTGTCTTTACTCTCTGTCTTTACTCTCTGTCTTTCGCTCTGTCTTTACTCTCTGTCTTTCTGTCTGTCTTTACTCTCTGTCTTTTCTCTCTGTCTTTCTCTCTGTCTTTACTCTCTGTCTTTCTCTCTGTCTTTACTCTCTGTATTTCTGTCTTTCTCTCTGTCTTTCTCTCTGTCTTTACTCTCTGTCTTTCTGTCTGTCTTACTTTCTGTCTTTCTCTCTGTCTTTACTCTCTGTCTTTACTCTTTGTCTTTCGCTCTGTCTTAACTCTATGTCTGTCTGTCTGTCTTTACTCTCTGTCTTTCTGTCTGTCTTTACTCTCTGTCTTTACTCTTTGTCTTTCCTCTCTGTCTTTACTCTCTGTCTTTCTGTCTGTCTTTCTCTCTGTCTTTACTCTCTGTCTTTACTCTTTAACTTTCCACTCTGTCTTTCCTCTCTGTCTTTCCTCTCTGTCTTTTCTCTCTGTCTTTCTCTCTGTCTTTCTCTCTGTCTTTCTCTCTGTCTTTCTCTCTGTCTTACTCTCTGTCTTTCCTCTCTGTCTTTACTCTCTGTCTTTTCTCTCTGTCTTTCTCTCTGTCTTTCTCTCTGTCTTTCTCTCTGTCTTTTCTCTCTGTCTTTCTCTCTGTCTTTACTCTCTGTCTTTCTGTCTGTCTTTCCTCTCTGTCTTTCTCTCTGTCTTTTCTCTCTGTCTTTTCTCTCTGTCTTTACTCTCTGTCTTTCTCTCTGTCTTTCTTGCCAAGCAATGCAGAGAGGTGAACTGACAACAGAGCGAGGTCAGAAATTGGGGTCTTTTGTGAACACTTTTGTGGCCCGACGGATGATAACATCCAGATAAAAGATGCCATGAATCAACTATGTTTCTCTCTCTGGGCTCTCTCTGTCTGTGGAAGCTTCCTCTTCAGATGGGTTGATAGATGAACAAACTGCTCATATCTGATCCCCAACAAAAACTTGTTTGTTGGTTTGGTTCGCTCCCAAAAGCAATTTGGGGCCTATATGAGCCTTGAACATTGTCACTGACCTGCTGATAGAAGGTGAACAACTGTTCTTCACCAAAGCGTTCTCATTCTCAGCCAAATGCCTTCACGTTTTATTGCATTTTTTATGTTATTTATTTTTTTAGGGGTGGATCAGCTTTAATATTGTGGAAAGATTGTTGCTTCCATCAACGTAATTGTCTGCATCATTTACAATCCCACATATATTTTTGGGGTAAATATATATATATCCATATACATACACATACATACCCATATATATCCATATACATACACGTACATACCCATATATATCCATATACATACACGTACATACCCATATATATACATATACATACACGTACATACCCATATATATCAATATACATACACGTACATACCCATATATATCCATATACATACACGTACATACCCATATATATACATATACATACACGTACATACCCATATATATCCATATACATACACATACATACCCATATATATCCATATACATACACGTACATACCCATATATATCCATATACATACACGTACATACCCATATATATACATATACATACACATACATACCCATATATATACATATACATACACCTACATACCCATATATATACATATACATACACGTACATACCCATATATATCCATATACATACACGTACATACCCATATATATACATATACATACACATACCCATATATATCCATATACATACACGTACATACCCATATATATCCATATACATACACGTACATACCCATATATATACATATACATACACATACCCATATATATACATATACATACACCTACATACCCATATATATACATATACATACACATACCCATATATATACATATACATACACATACCCATATATATACATATACATACACATACCCATATATATACATATACATACATAAACATTCATACATATACACATATAAACAGTACATACATACATATATATACTTTTTTTAGAAAATAACTTTATTATTCCCACAAACCCTACCACCCCTCCCCCAATTAGAGTAAACTAATAAACACTCAGGCTTCTACCTTCAGTTTATACATATTATACACATTTTACAGACACAATCTATTTTACAATAGTTATATTTAGTTTGTTTTTAGTCCTTCCTCTATTTCTGAAGTCCATCCAATTCTATATATAACTGTGCTATTCCACAACATTTCTGAACCAATATACATGCCTTCCCTTTCAACAGCCTCCAGTGTGATGTTTCAATAAAGTATAGAGCATGTTACCGTACAGGGAAACATTTAGACGGGAGCAACAATAAACCCTCTCATCGATGCCAACCTGATGCCACCCGATGCCAACCTGATCCCGTCTCAGTGAAAGCCTACCTCGTTGTTTTGCCCACCAGCGTTCTCAGGCTCCAGCTCTGTACACACAGACACGGGATTCTCCCAACAAGCTCAGAGAGCCATGACAGTTAGCGGTGGCGCCACGCTAAACGGCTTTAGCTGGAAACACCCTGCGTGTAAATATCCTTAGAGAAAGCAATAACGATGCTCAGAACGCACCACAGATCTAGATTAGGGGCTCGTTATATGGCAGGAGGCCGAGGAGCCACTCGGTAGGCAGACGTAAACAAATCGGGGAGGGGAGGCCGTCTTAATAAAGAGAAGAAAAAACACCGCACTCAGCAAATGACCAACAGTTAAAACTAATGTTGTATGAACCGTATTCAATTACCCTCGGCAGCGACTTCCCCTTTGCCTCCGCCGTGGCGGCGGCGGCCTTGGCGCGGGGAAGCAGCCGTGATGCATGGCTCCGGTTGCCGCGGTAATCTGTCTCAGCCGACGTTCGGGCGACGGACGCATTAAGTCGTTTAAAACAGCTGATGCAGAAACAGAGGTCAGGGGTCAACGCTCCCAGAGGAGTATCAAACACAGCGAAGACGACATTGCTCCGAGATAATTACCTCTCCAGGAGGGAAGGATTGACTGAGGGCCTAATAAGGCTTTAAGCTATGATCCGTACAGGGAATTACCAACGAGGCCATTTAGCATTCAACCCCGCCCACCACCACTGTTTCCATTAAGGACCATAGCCATCACTTAAAGAGTGGTCCGGCTGAAGAAGAGTACCCATGTTGAGTAATAAAGATGGGTTTATGGCCATTTACTCTACCCTGAACGGAGTCAGCGGCTCTACTGTCCTACCTTAGAGTGGGGCTATGGCGTCCATCTTCATCGTCAAGTTATGTTGAATGCCCTTTAGTCTACCATGACTACCTTTAATGGAGTCTGCTGGAGTCGTCTCTCTACCATTCTGTCCAATGATTGTCCCTTCCATTCTAGTCCCTTATCTGGGAATCTTTTAATAGACCCAGGCTGCATGGGGATCAAACACAACAGGGATTATGCGATTAATGTTTCGCAATCTCTCTATGGTGGAGTATGACTCAGCATTAGTTGTTGTCTTAACTGAATGGATGAGACCTAATCCAGGTTTTGTTTTAGTAGGTATTAAAATGATTGATGGAGAGATGATGAGATGATCTGGGTGGCTTTGAAGATCCAGAGATGCAAGGCATTTTTGTGCGATTTCAAGGTTTTCAATTTTAATGAGAGTTTTTCCAAGGGTTCAATGTTGTACGGTTCGCTGATAGATGAAAATGATGAGGGGAATTAGTGGTAATCCTAAAATCAAACCGCCTCAGTGGGCTCCTCCCACCACCATTAGTAAACACCACACCAAGCGGCTTCCTCTGTAACATTAAAAGGTGATGCATTACATGCCTTATTAATTAGACTTTTGAAAACACAAACCACATTTTGAGGATATTCTCCTATAATTGTATTAAACACTAATAACGCTACATGATATCAGAACTAAATCCTCCCGGCTGGATTTGAAATGATACATACTAACTCAACGTTATGCTATAAGCTAAATAGATAATATTCTGGTCTGACCCCCAGACAAAGTGAACACTACCCTAGAACCATATCTCTCCTATAACTGTGGGGTTTCAGCAGAGCAAGCCCCCTCCTTGAACCAGCTCTCTCCCTCTTGTCGCCCCTCTCATCCCACCGTCCTCTCCCCTCTCCCTGGATGGATCTGGAGGTAGGAGCAGTGCGTCTGGATGGACACACATGGCTGCCCTCCTCTGCCCGGAGCCTAATTGGCCAGTCCTGCTGAAGCAGCACAGCTCTTTGGTCTTAATTCTTTCCCAAAGTGGATTGTGCTTCTCTGATCTACAGCCCAGAGAGACGTCCCTCCCCCCTCCGTCTATTACTCCAAAGAGAGCTGAGAGGGGGAAGATGGGTGGTGTAGGAGGTGCGCGATTAAGGGGGGATTTTGGGGGTTACTGCTTATCTTTTGGGAAAGCCTGTTATTTTGTAAAAATGTTCTTGTTTTGTCAGTATGTCGTCTTTTATCAATCAAATCAATCAGATGTATTTTATAAGCCCTTTTTACATCAGCAGGTGTCACAGAGTGTTGTGGTTTCTGCCCGTCAGCAGCTCGGCTGCCCGAAAATCATTAGCTTTGAGAGATTCAACTATACATCATTGTTTTTAGAGATAAAGTTACAGGCAGGTTGACTTTGGGTCTTTGTTTAGAGGCAGGTTGACTTTGGGCCTAACTGTGCTTGCTATAAACAAGGTACTGTAAAGGAAGATGTGTCTCAACATGTGTCAACATGTTAAAAATCGATAAGAGATGTCCGACTTTGAGATTTTTCCCACTGATCTTTTGATTTCCCACTCCCCAGTGTGCTGTAGAAACACAATGGTGTTCAATAACTTGTTCAATGTCTGTGGGACAATAGCCATTACTACACAACTGTCTCCAGACCCGGAGTTGGGTGGAAATAGGCTCTAAGAAATGTCAGTACTTCTCCCACACCTATAGATGGGTGATTTACTTGGTCCAGCTGACAGAAAAGTCATTAAAGCACTCTCTGGCTCCACCTGCTCCTCTCTGGGATGCTGTTTTCCAGATCAACCCCCTAGTTCAGCCCCCTATACCACTCCTGTATGTCTGAATCAACCCCTAGTTCCAACCCCCAATACCACTCCTGTATGTCTGAATCAACCCCTAGTTCAGCCCCCTATACCAGTCCTGTAGGTCTAAATCAACCCCTAGGTCAGCCCCCTATACCACTCCTGTAGGTCTGAATCAACCCCTAGTTCAGCCCCCTATACCACTCCTGTAGGTCTGAATCAACCCTTAGTTCAGCCCCCAATACCACTCCTGTAGGTCTGAATCAACCCCTAGTTCAGCCCCCTATACCACTCCTGTATGTCTGAATCAACCCCTAGTTCAGCCCCCTATACCACTCCTGTATGTCTGAATCAACCCCTAGTTCAGCCCCCTATACCACTCCTGTATGTCTGAATCAACCCCTAGTTCAGCCCCCTATACCACTCCTGTAGGTCTGAATTGATTGGATAGGTGAAAGTACTATTGTGAAAATTCCAACAAGCCAATTAAAAGTGATTGATCAGATCATTTTGGATATGCAGGAGTGCCTGGGGAGTAAGGAGAGTGAGGAGTGGGAGCTAGGGGTTGATTTGGGAAATCAGTTAGAAGGATCTGCTTCCAAAAGGGTTCTCCGGCTGTCCCCATAGGAAAACAATTTTTGGTTCCAGGTTGAACCAGCTTCCAGTAAGGGAGGAGGTGAGGCGCTACACCTCTCACTGAATCATACCACAGACAATGAAACCAGGCTGCAGTCTGTCACTTTGACAGGAACAACCAGTCATTCACTATACAGGTATGTGGTTCTAGAAACAATCAGTCATTCACTATTCAGGTATGTGGTTCTAGAAACAACCAGTCATTCACTATACAGGTATGTGGTTCTAGAAACAACCAGTCATTCACTATTCAGGTATGTGGTTCTAGAAACAACCAGTCATTCACTATTCACGTATGTGGCTCTAGAAACAACCAGTCATTCACTATTCAGGTATGTGGTTCTAGAAACAACCAGTCATTCACTATACAGGTATATGGTTCTAGAAACAACCAGTCATTCACTATTCAGGTATGTGGTTCTAGAAACAACCAGTCAATCACTAGTCAGGTATGTGGTTCTAGAAACAACCAGTCAATCACTATTCAGGTATGTGGTTCTAGAAACAACCAGTCATTTACTATACAGGTATGTGGTTCTAGAAACAACCAGTCATTCACTATACAGGTATGTGGTTCTAGAAATAACCAGTCATTCACTATTCAGGTATGTGGTTCTAAAACAACCAGTCAATCACTATACAGGTATGTGGTTCTAGAAACAACCAGTCAATCACTATACAGGTATGTGGTTCTAGAAACAACCAGTCATTCACTATACAGGTATGTGGTTCTAGAAATAACCAGTCATTCACTATTCAGGTATGTGGTTCTAAAAACAACCAGTCAATCACTATACAGGTATGTGGTTCTAGAAACAACCAGTCAATCACTATACAGGTATGTGGTTCTAGAAACAACCAGTCAATCACTATACAGGTATGTGGTTCTAGAAACAACCAGTCAATCACTATACAGGTATGTGGTTCTAGAAACAACCAGTCAATCACTATACAGGTATGTGGTTCTAGAAACAACCAGTCAATCACTATACAGGTATGTGGTTCTAGAAACAACCAGTCAATCACTATACAGGTATGTGGTTCTAGAAACAACCAGTCAATCACTATACAGGTATGTGGTTCTAGAAACAACCAGTCATTCACTATACAGGTATGTGGTTCTAGAAATAACCAGTCATTCACTATTCAGGTATGTGGTTCTAAAAACAACCAGTCAATCACTATACAGGTATGTGGTTCTAGAAACAACCAGTCAATCACTATACAGGTATGTGGTTCTAGAAACAACCAGTCATTCACTATATAGGTATGTGGTTCTAGAAATAACCAGTCATTCACTATTCAGGTATGTGGTTCTAAAAACAACCAGTCAATCACTATACAGATATGTGGTTCTAGAAACAACCAGTCAATCACTATACAGGTATGTGGTTCTAGAAACAACCAGTCAATCACTATACAGGTATGTGGTTCTAGAAACAACCAGTCAATCACTATACAGGTATGTGGTTCTAGAAACAACCAGTCAATCACTATACAGGTATGTGGTTCTAGAAACAACCAGTCATTCACTATACAGGTATGTGGTTCTAGAAACAACCAGTCAATCACTATACAGGTATGTGGTTCTAGAAACAACCAGTCAATCACTATACAGGTATGTGGTTCTAGATGGCTGTCACCATAATGTATATAGAGGAAGCATGTGGTGAGACCCAGATTCAATGACAATCCATCTCCTTGTCCTGCTCCCATTCTCTTCCCAGTCACTGACAATCTCCCCCTCGGCCCCTTCCCCCTGCTACGTCTTCCCTGTTCAACAACTAACTCCATAACCATCATACCATCATAACATAATACCCATAATACCCATCATATCCATCATAACCATCATATCCATCATAACCATCATATCCATCATAACCATCATATCCATCATAAACATCATATCCATCATACCCATATTACCATCATATCCATAATACCCATCATAACATAATACCCATCATAACCATAATACCCATCATAACCATAATACCAATCATAACCATCATAACCATCATAAACATCATATCCATCATACCCATAATACCATCATAACCATAATACCATCATAACCATAATACCAATCATAACATAATACCCATCATAACCATCATATCCATCATAACCATCATATCCATCATAACCATCATAACCATCATAACCATCATAACCATCATATCCATCATAACCATAAAACCCATCATAACCATCATAACCATAATACCTATAATATCTATCATACTAATCATGCCCATAATACCCATAATACCCTTATAGCCATAATACCATCATACCCATAATACCCTTATAACCATAATACCATCATACCATCATACCATCATACCCATAATACCCATCATCACCCATCATAACCATAATACCCATAATGCCCATCATACCATAATACCCATCATACCATCATAACCATAATACCCATAATGCCCAACATACCATCATAACCATAATACCCATCATAACATAATACACAGCATACCATCATAACCATAATACCCAGAATACCCATAATACCCATCATAACATAATACCCATCATACCATCATAACATAATACCCATAATACCCATCATAGCATAATACCCATCATAACCATAATACCCATAATACCCTTATAACCATAACACCATCATGCCCATAATACCCTTATAACCATAATACCATCATACCATCATACCCATAATACCCATCATAATACCCATCATCACCCATCATAACCATAATACCCATAATGCCCATCATACCATAATACCCATAATACCCATCATACCATAATACCCATAATACCAATCATACCATCATAACCATAATACCCATAATACCTATAATACCATAATATCCATCATAACCATAATACCCATCATAACCATAATACCATCATAATACTCATCATACCCATAATACCATCATATCCATAATACCTATAATACCATAATATCCATCATAACCATAATACCCATCATACCATCATAACCATAATACCCATCATACCATCATACCCATAATACCCATCATAACCATAATACCCATCATACCATCATATCCATAATACCTATAATACCCATCATACCCATAATACCTATAATACCCATCATAACCATAATACCATCATAATACTCATCATACCCATAATACCATCATATCCATAATACCTATAATACCATAATATCCATCATAACCATAATACCCATCATACCATCATAACCATAATACCCATCATACCATCATACCCATAATACCCATCATAACCATAATACCCATCATACCATCATATCCATAATACCTATAATACCATAATATCCATCATAACCATAATACTCATCATACCCATAATACCCATCATATCCATAATACCCATAATACCCATCATACCATCATAACCACCATAACCCATGTGAGAGAAGCAGACTCGGTCTCAACCTTTAAGTCTTTACTGAAGACTCATCTCTTCAGTGGGTCATATGATTGAGTGTAGTCTGGCCCAGGAGTGTGAAGGTGAACGAAAAGGCTCTGGAGCAACGAACCACCCTTGCTGTCTCTGCCTGGCCGGTTCCCCTCTTTCCACTGGGATTCTCTGCCTCTAACCCTATTACAGGGGCTGAGTCACTGGCTTACTGGTGCTCTTCCATGCCGTCCCTAGGAGGGGTGCGTCACTTGAGTGGGTTGAGTCACTGACGTGATCTTCCTGTCTGGGCTGGCGCCCCCCCCCCCCCTTGGGAGATCTTTGTGGGCTATACTCAGCCTTGTCTCAGGATGGTAAGTTGGTGGTTGAAGATATCCCTCTAGTGGTGTGGAGGCTGTGCTTTGGCAAAGTGGGTGGGGTTATATCCTGCCTGTTTGGCCCTGTCCGGGGGTATCATCGGATGGGGCCACAGTGTCTCCTGACCCCTCCTGTCTCAGCCTCCAGTATTTATGCTGCAGTAGTTTATGTGTCGGGGGGCTAGGGTCAGTCTGTTATATCTGGAGTACTTCTCCTGTCTTATCCGGTGTCCTGTGTGAATTTAAGTATGCTCTCTCTACTTCTGTCTTTCTCTCTTTCTTTCTCTCTCTCGGAGGACCTGAGCCCTAGGACCGTGCCTCAGGACTACCTGGCATGATGACTCCTTGCTGTCCCCAGTCCACCTGGCCGTGCTGCTGCTCCAGTTTCAACTGTTCTGTCTGCGGCTATGGAACCCTGACCTGTTCACCGGACGTGCGACCTGTCCCAGACCTGCTGTTTTCAACTCTCTAGAGACAGCAGGAGCGGTAGAGAAACTCTGAATGATCGGCTATGAAAAGTCAACTGACATCTACTCCTGAGGTGCTGACTTGCTGCACCCTCGACAACTACTGTGATTATTATTATTTGACCTTGCTGGTCATCTATGAACATTTGAACATCTTGGCCATGTTCTGTTATAATCTACACCCGGCAGAAGAGGACTGGCCACCCCTCATAGCCTGGTTCTTCTCTAGGTTTCTTCCTAGGTTCTGACCTTTCTAGGGAGTTTTTCCTAGCCACCGTGCTTCTACACCTGCATTGCTTGCTGTTTGGGGTTTTAGGCTGGGTTTCTGTACAGCACTTTGAGATATCAGCTGATGTAAGAAGGGCTTTATGAATAAATTTGATTTGATTTGATATCCACACATTCGTCACTCCTGTTTAACAACTCTAAAGGGCTTTGGCCCAGTAGGCATAATTTTGCATAAAACGCTGATGTAAGAAGGGCTATATAAATAAATTTGATTTGATTTAACCATAATACCATAATACCCATCATACCATCATAATATAATACCCATCATAATTAAAAATACCCATCATAACATAATACCCATCATAACATAATACCCATCATACCATAATACCCATCATAAATAATACCCATCATAACATAATACCCATCATACCCATCATAACATAATACCCATCATATATAATACCCATCATAACATAATACCCATCATAATATAATAGCCCATCATAACATAATACCCATCATAACATAATACCCCATAATACCCATCATAATATAATACCCATCATAACATAATACCCATCATAATATAATACCCATCATAACATAATACCCATCATAACATAATACCCATCATACATAATACCATCATAACATAAATACCCATCATAACATAATACACCCATATACCCATCATAAATAATACCCCATAATACCAATCATAACATAATACCCATCATAACATAATACCCCATATACCCACATAACATAAATACCCATCATAACTATTACCATCATAACATAAAACCCATCTAACATAATACCATATAACATAACACCCCATCATAACATTAATACCCATCATAAACATAATACCCCAAATACCCATTCATACATAATACGCCATTCATACTATCCCATCATAACATAATACCCATCATAACATTAATACCCTAATACCCATCAAAACATAATACCCATCATAACATAATACCCATCATACATAATACCCATCATAACATATACCCATCATAACATAATACCCCATAATACCCATCATAACATAATACCCATCATAACATAATACCCATCATAACATAATACCCCATAATACCCATCATAACATAATACCCATCATAACATAATACCCATCATAACATAATACCCCATAATACCCATCATAACATAATACACATCATAACATAATACCCATCATAACATAATACCCATCATAACATAATACCCATCATAACATAACACCCATCATAACATAATACCCATCATAACATAATACCCCATAACACCCATCATAACATAATACCCATCATAACATAATACCCATCATAACATAATACCCATCATAACATAACACCCATCATAACATAACACCCATCATAACATAATACCCCATAATACCCATCATAACATAATACCCATCATAACATAATACCCATCATAACATAACACCCATCATAACATAATACCCATCATAACATAATACCCCATAATACCCATCATAACATAATACCCATCATAACATAATACCCATCATAACATAACACCCATCATAACATAATACCCACTACATACCCATACACCCATCATAACATAATACCCATCATACATAATACCCATCATAACATAATACCCATCATAACATAAACACCCATCATAACATAATACCCATCATAACATAATACCCCATAATACCCATCATAACATAATACCCATCATAACATAATACCCATCATAACATAATACCCATCATAACATAACACCCATCATAACATAATACCCATCATAACATAACACCCATCATAACATAATACCCATCATAACATAATACCCCATAATACCCATCATAACATAATACCCATCATAACATAATACCCATCGTAACATAATACCCATCATAACATAATACCCATCATAACATAATACCCATAATACACATCATAACATAATACCCATCGTAACATAATACCCATCATAACATAATACCCATCATAACATAACACCCATCATAACATAATACCCATCATAACATAATACCCCATAATACCCATCATAACATAATACCCATCATAACATAATACCCATCATAACATAATACCCATCATAACATAACACCCATCATAACATAATACCCATCATAACATAATACCCCATAATACCCATCATAACATAATACCCATCATAACATAATACCCATCATAACATAATACCCATCATAACATAATACCCATCATAACATAACACCCATCATAACATAATACCCATCATAACATAATACCCCATAATACCCATCATAACATAATACCCATCATAACATAATACCCATCATAACATAATACCCATCATAACATAATACCCATCATAACAATAATACCCCATAATACCCATCATAACATAATACCCATCATAACATAATACCCATCATACATAATACCCCATAATACCCATCATAACATAATACCCATCATAACATAATACCCATCATAACATAATACCCCATAATACCCACATACTAATACCCATACATACCCATCATAACATAATACCCATCATAACATAATACCCCATAATACCCATCATAACATAATACACATCATAACATAATACCCATCATAACATAATACCCATCATAACATAATACCCCATAATACCCATCATAACATAATACCCATCATAACATAATACCCATCATAACATAATACCCCATAATACCCATCATAACATAATACCCATCATAACATAATACCCATCATAACATAACACCCATCATAACATAATACCCATTCATAACATAATACCCCATAATACCCATCATAACATAATACCCATCATAACATAATACCCATCATAACATAACACCCATCATAACATAATACCCATCATACATATACCCCATAATACCCATCATAACATAATACCCATCATAACATAATACCCATCAAACATAATACCCATCATAACATATACCCATAATACACATCATAACATAATACCATCATAAACATAATACCCATAATAACAATAACACCCATCATAACATAATACCCATTCATAACATAATACCCCATAATACCCATCATACATAATACCATCATAACATAATACCATCATAACATAATACCCATCATAACATAACACCCATCATACATAATACCCATCATAACATAATACCCCATAATACCCATCATAACATAATACCATCATAACATAATACCCATCATAACATAATACCCATCATAAACATGAATACCCATCATAACATAAACACCCATCATAACATAATACCCATCATAACATAATACCCCATAATACCCATCATAACATAATACCCATCATAACATAATACCCATCATAACATAATACCCATCATAACATAACACCCATCATAACATAATACCCATCATAACATAATACCCCATAATACCCATCATAACATAATACCCATCATAACATAATACCCATCATAACATAATACCCATCATAACATAATACCCATCATAACATAACACCCATCATAACATAATACCCATCATAACATAATACCCCATAATACCCATCATAACATAATACCCATCATAACATAATACCCATCATAACATAATACCCATCATAACATAATACCCATTCATACATAAATACCCATCATAACATAATACCCCATAATACCCATCATAACATAATACCCATCATAACATAATACCCATCATAACATAATACCCATCATAACATAATACCATCATAACATAATACCCCATAATACCCATTCATAACATAATACCCATCATAACATAATACCCATCATAACATAATACCCCATAATACCCATCATAACAATAAATACCCATCCATAACATAACAACCCATCATAACATAATACCCTCATAACATAATACCCCATAATACCCATCATAAATAATACCCATCCATAACATAATACCCATCATAAACATAATCACCATCATACATAAACCCATCATAACATAATACCCATCATAACATAATAACCCCGATAATACCCATCATAACATAATACCCATCATAACATAATACCCATCATAACATAATACCCAGCATAAACATACCCATCATAACATAATACCCATCATAACATAATACCCATCATAACATAATACCCATCATAACATAATACCCATCATAACATAATACCCCATAATACCCATCATAACATAATACCCATCATAACATAATACCCATCATAACATAATACCCCATAATACCCATCATAACATAATACCCATCATAACATAATACCCATCATAACATAATACCCCATAATACCCATCATAACATAATACACATCATAACATAATACCCATCATAACATAATACCCATCATAACATAATACCCATCATAACATAATACCCCATAATACCCATCATAACATAATACCCATCATAACATAACACCCATCATAACATAATACCCATCATAACATAACACCCATCATAACATAATACCCATCATAACATAATACCCCATAATACCCATCATAACATAATACCCATCATAACATAATACCCATCGTAACATAATACCCATCATAACATAATACCCATCATAACATAATACCCATAATACACATCATAACATAATACCCATCATAACATAATACCCATCATAACATAATACCCATCATAACATAACACCCATCATAACATAATACCCATCATAACATAATACCCCATAATACCCATCATAACATAATTACCCATAATAACATAATACCCATCATAACATAATACCCCATCATAACATAACACCCATCATAACATAAATACCCATCATAACATAATACCCCATAATACCCATCATAACATAATACCCATCATAACATAATACCCATCATAACATAATACCCATCATAACATAATACCCATCATAACATAACACCCATCATAACATAATACCCATCATAACATAATACCCCATAATACCATCATAACATAATACCCATCATAACATAATACCCATCATAACATAATACCCATCATAACATAATACCCATCATAACATAATACCCCATAATACCCATCATAACATAATACCCATCATAACATAATACCCATCATAACATAATACCCATCTAACATAATACCCCATAATACCCATCATAACATAATACCCCATAATACCCATCATAACATAATACCCATCATAACATAATACCCATCATAACATAATACCCCATAATACCCATCATAACATAATACCCATCATAACATAATACCCATCATAACATAATACCCCATAATACCCATCATAACATAATACACATCATAACATAATACCCATCATAACATAATACCCATCATAACATAATACCCCATAATACCCATCATAACATAATACCCATCATAACATAATACCCATCATAACATAATACCCCATAATACCCATCATAACATAATACCCATCATAACATAATACCCATCATAACATAACACCCATCATAACATAATACCCATCATAACATAATACCCCATAATACCCATCATAACATAATACCCATCATAACATAATACCCATCATAACATAATACCCATCATAACATAATACCCATCATAACATAATACCCCATAATACCCATCATAACATAATACCCCATAATA
Source organism: Oncorhynchus kisutch (assembly GCF_002021735.2). NCBI lineage: Eukaryota > Metazoa > Chordata > Actinopteri > Salmoniformes > Salmonidae > Oncorhynchus > Oncorhynchus kisutch. Next base: position 40,757 of record NW_022263385.1, read on the forward strand.
CCCATCATAACATAATACCCATCATAACATAATACCCCATAATACCCATCATAACATAATACCCATCATAACATAATACCCATCATAACATAATACCCATCATAACATAATACCCCATTCATAACATAACACCCATCATAACATAATCCCATCATAACATAATACCCCATAATACCCATCATAACATAATACCCATCCATAACATAATACCCATCATAACATAATACCCATCATAACATATAACCATCATAAACATAATACCCATCATAACATAATACCCATCATAACATAATACCCATCATAACATAATACCCATCATAACATAATACCCCATAATACCCATCATAACATAATACCCATCATAACATAATACCCATCATAACATAATACCCCATAATACCCATCATAACATAATACCCATCATACCATAATACCCATCATAAACATAATACCCCATATACCCATCATATACATAATACACATCATAACATATACCCATCATAACATAATACCCATCATAACAATAATACCCCATCATACATAACACCCATCATAACATAATACCCATCATAACATAATACCTCCATAAACACCCATCATAACATAATACCCATCATAACATAATACCCATCATAACATAACACCCATCATAACATAACACCCATCATAACATAATACCCCATAAACCCATCATAACATAATACCATCATAACATAATACCCACATAATACCCATCATAACATAATACCCATCATAACATAATACCACATACATAACACCATCATAACATAATACCCATCATAACATAATACCCCATAATACCCATCATAACATAATACCCATCATAACATAATACCCATCATAACATAACACCCATCATAACATAATACCCATCATAACATAATACCCCATAATACCATCATAACATAATACCCATCATTAACATAATACCATCATAACATAATACCCATCATAACATAATACCCATAAAACACATCATAACATAATACCCATCATACATAATAACCATCATAACATAACACCCATCATAACATAATACCCATCATAAACATAATACCCCATAATACCCATCATAACATAATACCCATCATAAATAATCCCATCATAACATAACACCCATCATACATAATACCCATCATAACATAATACCCCATAATACCCATCATAACATAATACCCATCATAACATAATACCCATCATAACATAATACCCATCATAACATAACACCCATCATAACATAATACCCCATAATACCCATCATAACATAATACCCATCATAACATAATACCCATCATAACATAACCCATCATACATAATACCATCATAACATAATACCCCATAATACCCATCATAACATAATACCCATCATAACATAATACCCATCATAACATATACCCCATAATACCCATCATAACATAATACCCCATATACCCATCATAACATAATACACATCATAACATAAATCCCATCATAAACATAATACCCATCATAACATAATACCCATCATAACATAATACCCCATAATACCATCATAACATAATACCCATCATAACATAATACCATCATAACATAATACCCATCATAACATAATACCCCATAATACCCATCATAACATAATACACATCATAACATAATACCCCATAATACCCATCATAACATAATACCCCATAATACCCATCATAACATAATACCCATCATAACATAATACCCATAATACCCATCATAACATAATACCCATCATAACATAATACCCATCATAACATAATACCCATAATACACATCATAACATAATACCCATCACACCCATCATATCATAATACCCATCACACCCATCATTGCTCAGGTGAGAGAGGGAGAAAACATACAACCCCACATCTTGACTGAGTGTTTATGTTTGTCTATGGAAAGTGCACTACTAGATATCAAGGTGAGGTGTGTGTGTGTGTGTGAGGATGAATCTCATGATTTACAACCCCCTCTACCTTATCCTTTCCAAACCGATTCCCGGGGCTCCACGGGGACCAAACACAATAAAGTGTTCCAATGTAGTGACGGGGGGGGGGGGGGGGGGTACACAGAGAGCGGCACCGGAGACGGTTCAGACAGCCGCCGTAGATCATGAGTTTGTGAATACGGGATGAAGCCGACAAGGCCGCCGAGCATGAATCACACCAAGGCAGAAGAACGAACGCTGTCCGTTCTACCCTTCCACTCATCCCTTCTCTCATCCCTCCTTCTCCACGCCAAACTTCTGCTTCACGCCCACGTTCGAGGGTAAAGGGGGTTGTATGTTTTCCTTTCCTAGGAAGTCTACACCGACTGCCAGCTGAGGACTGTTGGTAATACAAATGTCTTAATGTGAGCTAACGGCAGACAATCCATCCAGACTAGATTTCAAGAGAAGGTACATTTTCCAGCTTGAATACACGCAATTTTGGGAATACAATGCCCTGTAAAATCTTTATGCCATGACGAGGTACGTTATTTTAACTAATGACTAATGTTTGTTTATAGACTGACACCGCCCCAGGGGGAACTACAAGACTGTTTTATAGCACATTTTAATCATGTCTGGCTAGTGCATTAGGCAAAAACAATTTGGGGACTGTCCAAGTTGGCAAAAAGCAAACACTTCCTCATTTCAATTACTCCTAGTGTTACTAAAAGGGCTTAGGAAAGAATGTGTCTTATCGTGGAGATAATGAGGACGGAAGAAGCATCTACATTAAGTAAGGATGAGAAGCCCCACATATTATCACTGAGAGGGCCGCGTCACATCAAACAGCTTTCATTCCCCGAAGACAGACCAATATCTCCGGCTGTCGCCAACAACTCTGAGTCTAAGCTTGTGGCTCGAGGGAAATCGACGAGTCGGACCTCGTTCTCTGAATGGGGAAGACGGTAGAAGAATGAAAATAATGGAAACACGGGGGGGGGGGGCGGCAGCGTCAAATCAAATCTCTCACCCACCCACTCATTCATTCCCCCAAATGATAGACCCTGGCGGAAACAGGGTGAGGGGCTGGAGGGGGATGGGAGGCCCAGGGGGACGGGCCACTGTCGTCAGGGCCGTAATCTGGGGCTAACGCCAGGCTAGATTCTAGATGGGTCAGAATGAAGAGCTGATTTGATACGGGAGCCCCGGGCTGTGAGGACATGTCATGAAATTCAGAACGGAATGAGAATCAGAAGGAGGCTCTGCTGTAGACAACAGTGGAAGGTACTGTTGTCACAAGGGCTGTTTCACGGTTTGAATGTCACATTTGGTGGTGTAAAATCCAACTACCACCAAAACAGTATGTACATAGTGAATCCAGTCATCCACACCAACGGTTTAGTATTCATCTACACAGCTCCCAAAGTAATGAGGAAACAAGATGTTCTATTGAGCCTGCAACAAATCAGAATCAAACCCAGATTCTGGCACTCTAGGCTCTCACTGCGGAAGTTATGAAGAAGACAGAGAGGAGGAGAGAGAAAGAAGAGAGAGAGGAGGAGAGAGAAAGAAGAGAGAGAGGAGAGAGAAAGAAGAGAGAGAGGAGAGAGAAAGAAGAGAGAAGGAGAGAAAAGAAGAGAGAGAGGAGAGAGAAAGAAGAGAGAGAGAAGCAACAAATAAAGACTGAGGATAAAACCATCCTAATGTGATTAATGAGAGACTGTTTATGTTGTGGTTTTATACTGGGAGGACGAGAGCAGATGGAGGAGTTACAGTGATTCTCCTTTCTCTCCTCTCCTCCTCCATGGCTACTGCTGTAAACAGACCTTTCTCTCCTCTCCTCCATGGCTACTGCTGTAAACAGACCTTTCTCTCCTCTCCTCCATGGCTACTGCTGTAAACAGACCTTTCTCTCCTCTCCTCCTCCACGGCTACTGCTGTAAACAGACCTTTCTCTCCTCTCCTCTCCTCCTCCACGGCTACTGCTGTAAACAGACCTTTCTCTCCTCTCCTCCTCCACGGCTACTGCTGTAAACAGACCTTTCTCTCCTCTCCTCCTCCAGGTCTACTGCTGTAAACAGACCTTTCTCTCCTCTCCTCCTCCACGGCTACTGCTGTAAACAGACCTTTCTCACCTCTCCTCCTCCAGGGCTACTGCTGTATACAGACCTTTCTCACCTCTCCTCCTCCAGGGTTACTGCTGTATACAGACCTTTCTCACCTCTCCTCCTCCAGGGCTACTGCTGTAAACAGACCTTTCTCTCCTCTCCTCCACGGCTACTGCTGTATACAGACCTTTCTCTCCTCTCCTCCTCCATGGCTACTGCTGTAAACAGACCTTTCTCTCCTCTCCTCCTCCAGGGCTACTGCTGTAAACAGACCTTTCTCTCCTCTCCTCTCCTCCATGGCTACTGCTGTAAACAGACCTTTCTCTCCTCTCCTCCATGGCTACTGCTGTAAATAGACCTTTCTCTCCTCTCCTCCATGGCTACTGCTGTAAACAGACCTTTCTCTCCTTTCCTCCTCCAGGACTACTGCTGTAAACAGACCTGTCTGTTCTCTCCTTCTTTCTCGACTCTCCTTCTCCACTGGCTACACTCTTAGCAGCTATCTAGAGCCTAAACTGTTTCTTTGGCTGTCCCCATAGGATAACCCTTTGAAGAATTTTTTTGGGTTCCATTTAGATCTGCATGTAAAATAGGGAAACAGTAAATTGTGTGAACTCTTACACATCTTTGTGTGGGTGGGATAGACATACAGGGGATTGTGTCATGTTGGTCTCATTCATACTAGAATATGACTAGGGCCCTGAGTTTTTCCTTCAAATGGTCACTCCAGGAAAAACCCGGGGCCCTAGACATTACGCAAAACAGTGTCTTACCGTCTGATCAATCAAACCTAATGTCCCTCCCAGCCAGGGTGTTCTTTACCTTGAACCTTATTCAAGACAGAAGTAGTCAAACCTAATGTCCCTCCCAGCCAGGCTGTTCTTTACCTTGAACCTTATTCAAGACAGAAAGTAGTCAAACCTAATGTCCCTCCCAGCCAGGCTGTTCTTTATCTTGAACATTATTCAAGACAGAAGTAGTCCAACCTAACGTCCCTCCCAGCCAGGCTGTTCTTTACCTTGAAGGTGAAGAGGAAGGGAAGGAACCCAGTTCCTTTAGAATGCGTCTTATAGCCCACGAGGCTCTGGTCAAAAGTAGTGCACTAAGTAGGAAATAGGGTGCTAGTTGAGCCCTGTACTTTGACCTACATCACTTCAAGAGACGGTGTCCCTGGTTCAGCTGGATGAAAGGGAAGGACGTGTCAAACAGGAAACGCTGTGAGCGTTAATGAGGAGGAAAATAAATAGTGCTTTGCAGCGTGGGTTGCCAGGCGAAGTGAGGAGGGAGGAGGAAGAGTGAGGTAGAGGAGGGAGGAGGAGGAAGAGGGGAAGGAGTTTGTGTATGTGTTCTCGAATGCGTGATTGTATGTGTGTGTGTTTTGTATGCACACGTACACATGCTCTCTCGTGTGTGTGTGTGTGTGTGTGTGTTTTGTATGCACACGTACACATGCTCTCTCGTGTGTGTGTGTGTGTGTGTTTTGCATGCACACGTACACATGCTCTCTCTTGTGTGTGTATGTTTGTATATGTGTGTTTGTGAGTGTATGTGTGTGTGTGTGTGTGCGCTCCCACTCATGCGTGAATGTGTGTGTGTGCGTTAGGCATGTCCTCCGCCCCTCCACCTACACACACCAAGTGTATCAAACACCACACTCAGTTTGAGATATAAGACAGAGCTAGAGGGTACAAAGTAATTAAACTTCCCAGTCGAGGCAAAGCTCAGCTGCATAGCGGAGGATTCTGGGACAATAAGAACAAGCCTGCTTCCCAAATGGCACCATGTTCCTGGTCCCTGGTCAAAAGTAGTGCACTATGTAGGGAATAGAGTGGGACGCAGACAGTATGTAGGGTGGCTCTATATAGAGTACTGTTCCAAGGGGACTGCTACAGTCACAGTAAGAGAGACAGGCCCCTGACAGTCTGTCTACTAACACACCACTGATCTGGTGTGAAGGGATGTTGAGTGATGGAGTGATGGAGCAGCCAAGAGTAGCTGTGAGGGCTGCCTCTGTCTGGGCTGTCACACTGTACTGACACACACACACACACACACACACACACACACACACACACACACACGCGCACACGCACACGCACACACACACACACACACACACACACACACAGGGTCATCACACTAATGACACACATACAGAAACAGACACACACACACACTGTCTGCTTTTGGCTCTAGTGACATGAGGCAAATGACGCGTTAATTCCTCTTGTTTGTAATCCTGAGGATTATGGGTATGAAGCGCGTGTGGTGCACACCGCCTCCCCTCAAATTGGCCCAGGAACATTTAATAACATCAAAGTCAAAGTAGCTGCAGCCTTTCCTTCAAGATCACACACACACACATTTTCGAAAAGCCATTAACTCTACCGGGTGATTTCCATAATGCGACTGAAGAGCTGATGAGACAAACAGACAAACAGAGACAGACAGACGGGTGGTGATGATGTTGTTTTTGAAGGGGGAAGCTAACGAGGGGAGGATTTGGCGTTAACCCCCCAACACTCTGGCCCTGACCTGGGGATCGATGGCTGGACGGCTGCCCCTTCAATCCACCTCCCTCCCTCTCTCTTTTCTTCATCCCTCCCTCTGTCTTTTCTTCATCCCTCTCTCTCCTCAATCTCTCTCTTCATCTCTCTCCATTTCTCCTTCCTCTCTCGCTCTCACTCATCCACCCCTACTCTTCTTCACTGCAGCCACTCACTGATGTAAGAGGAACCAATACATGAACCCAGTGTAAAAACACACACACTCACACACAAACATCGCACATACACAGCGTCTAATGATCACGCACAGAAGCTCAATAGCGTACAGACCTAATCAACACTGCATGAAACCCAAACACAAACACTAAATATGCTGCATCTTCTTCCACTAATTGGTCTTTTAACCAATCAGATCCTCTATTTTCCAAATAATGGGAAAAAAAGAGCAGAATTGGGCTGCCAGTGTAAACCCAGCCATACACACACACACACACACACGCACGCGCACTCACACACACACACACACACACACACACACACACACACACACTTGGTGGCTGTGAAGTCATTCAATCAATCAAATGTATTTATAAAGCCCTTTTAACATCAGCCGAAGTCACAAAGTGCTTATACAGAAACCCAGCCTAAAACCCCAAACAGCAAGCAATGTAGAATTAGAAGCACGGTGGCTAGGAAAAACTCCCTGGAAAGGCAGGAACATATGAAAAAACCTAGAGAGTAACATGCTGGTCAGTTTTGTCGCACCCTATTCCCTACATAGCTCCCATCCTTTTAGAGAGTACCTATGGGCCAAAAGAGTGCACCGTTAAAGGCTCAGTCATTTGATATCAAATCATTTATAGGAAACAATTAAGTATCTTACTGTAATAGATTTCCATTCAAAATTTGCAAAAATAGCTTTATAGCAACAAACAAAATGATCAATCAAGAATCTTGCTAGGACTGTGGGAGTGGGAAGGGGGAACCTGACAACGAGCTGCTGTTGGCAGAGAGTTCAGGAACTCTCTTTGTGATTGGTCTATTAACCACTTTACCACATGGTGATGTCACAAGGCAGATCAATTCTCCCATCAAACCTGCTGATAAGAAAGTCCTTTGTGGATTCAACCAGCAACTATCAGGAAATAACACTGATAAAAATAACAACCAGACTTTCACAGTGTTAGTTTCATCAGCTGATATAAAACACAGGAAAACAGAATGTTGAGTACACTGGACCTGTCAATCTGCAGTAGGGGAAACAGAATGTTGAGTACACTGGACCTGTCAATCTGCAGTAGGGGAAACAGAATGTTGAGTACACTGGACCTGTCAATCTGCAGTAGGGGAAACAGAATGTTGAGTACACTGGACCTGTCAATCTGCAGTAGGGGAAACAGAATGTTGAGTACACTGGACCTGTCAATCTGCAGTAGGGGAAACAGAATGTTGAGTACACTGGACCTGACAATCTGCAGTAGGGGAAACAGAATGTTGAGTACACTGGACCTGTCAATCTGCAGTAGGGGAAACAGAATGTTGAGTACACTGGACTTGTCAATCTGCAGTAGGGGAAACAGAATGTTGAGTACACTGGACCTGTCAATCTGCAGTATGGGAAACAGAATGTTGAGTACACTGGACCTGTCAATCTGCAGTAGGGGAAACAGAATGTTGAGTATACTGGACCTGTCAATCTGCAGTAGGGGAAACAGAATGTTGAGTACACTGGACCTGTCAATCTGCAGTAGGGGAAACAGAATGTTGAGTACACTGGACCTGTCAATCTGCAGTAGGGGAAACAGCACCACTGCAACCCAACGCTGTTGTCATCATTTTAGCTTTGTTGACGAGGTGGGGAGCTTCGAGCAGCAAGGTAAAAACAAACAGCAGTACATATTCTACTGTTCTATCACCGTGCAATGATGTCAGAGGGGAAACAACTGTGTTAGTGGTTTGCAGTTCTTTGTTGTTGTAATATCGCAAACAGACGTGGCAGTTTTACCATTAAGGATTCAAATTTTTAAGGGAATAGTGTGCCATTTGGGATACAAATCTAATGAGCGGTTTCTCCTGTCCAATAAGCAGCGTAAACAAGACTCCCTGAGCAGCTGTCCTCCAGGGCCTCCTCACAGCAGCAGCACCTCCATCTCCATCGCCACCGCTCAGCTAGCAGCTACCCACTCATACACATGGCCTGGGGCCAATCCAGCACATACACAGACACACACACTGGAGGAATCGCACACGATCACGCACGCACACACACACACACACACACACACACACACACACACACACACACACACACATAAAGCCTCCAAACAAACAGAAACCATTAACAGACACACACACACACATACACACACACACTGAACCATACAAATTTACACACATCCAAAAATATACCTCTATCATGCCCCCTTCCCTCTCCTCTCTTGAATATCTGAGCTCAGAGAATCTGCTTCAGACATCTGCTGCCTCTGGCTATCTGTCTGTCTGTCTGTCTGTCTATCTGTCTGTCTGTCTGTCTGTCTGTCTGTCTGTCTGTCTGTCTGTCTGTCTGTCTGTCTGTCTGTCTGTCTGTCTGTCTGTCTGTCTGTCTGTCTGTCTGTCTGTCTGTCTGTCTGTCTGTCTGTCTGTCTGTCTGTCTGTCTGTCTGTCTGTCTGTCTGTCTGTCTGTCTGTCTGTCTGTCTGTCTGTCTGTATGTCTGTCTGCCTGCCTGCCTGCCTGTCTGGCTAACTGTATGTCTGGCTGCCTGTCTGCCTATCTGTCTGTCTGCCTGTCTGCCTGTGCCTGTTTATCTGGCTGCCTGTCTGGCTGTCTGTCTGCCTGTGCCTGTCTGTCTGGCTGTCTGTCTGGCTGCCAGTCTGCTCCACTATATCACACTACGTTAGCCAACAGCTCGTCTATTCTGGTGTGGTCTGGGGCCGGGCGAGATCCAATCGCAACTAATGCACAGGCCATCATGAAATGGCTTTATGGGTATGGGGAAGCTAGGAATAATGGAGAGCTGGGAGAGAGAGAGAAACCTGGAGATTGTAGGATAGAAGAGAAGGAGAGAGAGGCAGGAGAGAGACACAGAGAGAGAAAGAGAGATAGACAGAGAGTGAGTGATGAACCCACTCTCTCACCTCATCAATACTGACACATTTTTACACAGACACTCCAACACACACTCTTACATACTCTCTCATCCACAGAAGCTCAGAGGAATTGTACACTGTACATGCATGCAAATGGGAATTTACTCGAGGTCATTCGCAAGAAAAGGTGTCAATGTGAATAGCATGAGGGTTGAGGTTAGAGGGATTGGGCTGAAGGGGTTGGGGGTTGGCGGGGGAGAGGGAGTGGGGGGGTGGGTTGTCGAAGAATGTTAAAAGAACATGTACACGCTAAGACATCGTGGCTATCGACGACCCTCTTGACTATCCATCTCAAGACGGGCACAGAGGGTGGGGGGTGCTGGGATATATTAAGTTATTGACGTCGATGTTAAGTTATTGACGTTGATGTTAAGTTATTGATGTTGATATTAAGTTACTGACGTCGATGTTAAGTTATTGATGTTGATGTTAATTTATTGATGTTGGAGAGAGGGTAGCTAAGTGCAATGCCGTTGGCCCTTCCCTGGTTTCATCGGCAGGATTTTATCTGGCTTGTATGGCGATGCGTAGCAATAGGTGCACTTGGCCCCTGAGCTACACGGTTGAATGGCTCTCAGCAAATAAACCCTGAAACTTTCATGAGAAGTTAAGAGAGGGAGATCTGATATAGGGTTGTCTGCTTTGACTGGAGAGAGAGAGAGCGGGAGTCTGTGAGAGAGAGAAAGATGGAGAGAGGGATAGGAAGTCTGTATGAGAAAGAGAGAGAGAGAGGGAGAGAGAGAGAACAGAGACAGAGAGACAGAGAGAGACAAATAGAGAAGAGAGAGAGAGAGAGAGAGAGAGAGAGAGAGAGAGAGAGAGAGAGAGAGAGAGAAAGACAAAGAGAGAGAGAGAGAGAGAGAGAGAGAGAGAGAGAGAGATACAAACACAGAGAGAGAGACAGTGAGAGAGAGAGAGACAAACAGAGAGAGAGAGAGAGTTGAACAGAGAGAGAGAGAAAGAGAGAGAGTCAAACAGAGAGAGAGAAAGAGACAAACAGAGAGAGAGAGAGACAGAGAGGGAGAGAGAGAGAGACAAACAGAGAGAGAGAAACCTACCAGTTTGGAAACCTACCAAGAAACAATTAGGCAACAACAAATTCAATCCCTAGACAATTTCCCGGGTAAAACGTTCCACTGCAATAGTGAAGGTGTAAACTTGTCAGTAGAAAATCTTAACAGTATATTTGACCTCTTAGCTTCCCTATCAAATCTAAAAATCTCAAATAGAAAACCGAAGAAAATGAACAACAATGACAAATGGTTTGATGAAGAATGCAAAAATCTAAGAAAGAAATTGAGAAACCTTTCCAACCAAAAACATAGAGACCCGGAAAACCTGAGTCTACGCCTTCACTATGGTGAATCACTAAAACAATACAGAAATACACTACGGAAAAAGAAGGAACAGCACGTCAGAAATCAGCTCAATGTAATTGAAGATTCCATAAACTCTAACCACTTCTGGGAAAATTGGAAAACACTAAACAAACAACAACACAATGAATTATCTATCCAAAATGGAGATGTATGGGTAAACCACTTCTCCAATCTTTTTGGCTCTATAACAAAGAATAAAGAGCAAAAACATATACATGATCAAATACAAATCTTAGAATCAACTATTAAATACTACCAGAACCCACTGGATTCTCCAATTACCTTGAATGAGTTACAGGACAAAATAAAAACCCTCCAACCCCAAAAGGCCTGTGGTGTTGATGGTATCCTTAATGAAATGATCAAATATACAGACAACAAATTCCAATTGGCTATACTAAAACTCTTTAACATCATCCTTAGCTCTGGCATCTTCCCCAATATTTGGAACCAAGGACTGATCACCCCAATCCACAAAAGTGGAGACAAATTTGACCCCAATAACAACCGTGGAATATGCGTCAACAGTAGCCTTGGGAATGTCCTCGGCATTATCATTAACCTCAGACTCGTACATTTCCTCACTGAAAACAATGTACTGAGCAAATGTCAAATTGGCTTTTTACCAAATTAGCGTACAACAGACCATGTATTCACCCTACACACCCTCATTGACAACCAAACAAACCAAAACAAAGGCAAAGTCTTCCGATGCTTTGTTGATTTCAAAAAGCCTTCGACTCAATTTGGTATGAGGGCCTGCTATACAAATTGATGGAAAGTGGTGTTGGGGGTAAAACATGCGACATTATAAAATCCATGTACACAAAAAACAAGTGTGCTGTTAAAATTGGAAAAAAACACACATTTCTTCACACAGGGTCGTGGGGTGAGACAGGGATGCAGCTTAAGCCCCACCCTCTTGAACATATATATCAACTAATTGGCGCAGGCACTAGAAAAGTCTGCAACACCCGGCCTCACCCTACAAGAATCTGAAGTCAAATGTCTACTGTTTGCTGATGATCTGGTGCTTCTGTCACCAACCAAGGAGGGCCTACAGCAGCACCTAGATCTTCTGCACAGATTTTTGTCAGACCTGGGCCCTTTGTCAGACCAAAATAATGATGTTCCAAAAAAGGTCCAGTCGCCAGGACCACAAATACAAATTCCATCTAGACACTGTTGCCCTAGAGCACACAAAAAACTATACATACGTGGGCCTAAACATCAGCGCCACAAGTAACTTCCACAAAGCTGTGAACAATCTGAGTGACAAGGCAAGAAGGGCATTCTATGCCATCAAAAGGAACATAAATTTCAACTTACCAATTAGGATCTGGCTAAAAATACTTGAATCAGTCATAGAGCCCATTGCCCTTTATGGTTGTGAGGTCTGGGGTCCGCTCACCAACCAAGACTTCACAAAATGGGACAAACACCAAATTGAGACTCTGCATGCAGAATTCTGCAAAAATATCCCCCGTGTACAACGTAGAACACCAAATAATGCATGCAGAGCAGAATTAGGCCGATACCCACTAATGATCAAAATCCAGAAAAGAGCCGTTAAATTCTACAACCACCTAAAAGGAAGCGATTCCCAAATCTTCCAAAACAAAGCCATCAACTACAGAGAGATGAACCTGTAGAAGAGTCCCCTAAGCAAGCTGGTCCTGGGGCTCTGTTCACAAACACACCCCACAGAGCCCCAGGACAACAGCACAATTAGACCCAACAATATCATGAGAAAACAAAAAGATAATTACTTGACACATTGGAAAGAATTAACAAAAAAACAGAGAAAACTAAAATGTTATTTAGCCTTAAACAGAGAGTACACAGTGGCAGAATACCTGACCACTGTGATTGACCCAAACTTAAGGAAAGCTTTGACAGACTCAGTGAGCATAGCCTTGCTATTGAGAAAGGCCGCCGTAGGCAGACATGGCTCTCAAGAGAAGACAACCCATATTTATGCTTATTTATTTTCCCCCTATATACACATATATAATATGACATTTGTAATGTCTTTATTGTTTTGAAACTTCTGTACGTGAGAGAGACAAACAGAGAGAGAGAGAGAGAGACAGAGAGAGGGGAGAGAGAGAGAGAGAGAGAGAGACAACCAGATTGAGATTGACAGAGAGAGAGAGACAAACAGAGAGAGACAACCAGATAGAGATTGACAGAGAGAGAGAGACAAACAGAGGGAGATACACCATACAGTAAAATCAGCAGATATTTGTCAAACACAACATGGAGGCATTATTAAGGACAAACTGCCAATAGATTGCTGGCTTCCTACAGAGGATCTACATAGAATCACTGAATCACAGACCTATCTGTCCCCAAAGATACATGGGAGGCCTTTTACTTGAAACAAACCTCTTTGCTCACTGACTGGGTTTTCCATCAACCTCTTAACACGCGTGCACACACACACACAACACACACACACACACACACACACACACACACACACACACACACATACTGTGTGTCACCAATCTCCTGTGTTAATTACGTTAAAAAACATTGATCTGTCAGCCAGTTGATCTTGCCAGACAAGACAACTTCCAACTGCTAATATAGAATGAAAGCCAACGGAGACAAGATACCTGATCTAGTATAGAAACGCAAAACAAATATGCTTTGATCTTCTCACTGATGCCATGTTTTCTCCCCCGATTAGGAAGACTGAAGGGAAAATAGGATGTGTGGAGGCTGTTGAGGGAGAGGATGATGCAGGGCTATGGAGGGAGAGGATGATGCAGGGAGGCTATGGAGGGAGAGGATGATGCAGGGAGGCTATGGAGGGAGAGGATGATTGCAGGGAGGCTGTGGAGGAGAGGAGGACGCAGGGAGGCTGTGGAGGGAGAGGAGGATGAAGGGAGGCTGTGGAGGGAGAGGAGGATGCAGGGAGGCTGTGGAGGGAGAGGAGGATGAAGGGAGGCTGTGCAGGGAGAGGAGGATGCAGGGAGGCTGTGGAGGGAGAGGAGGATGCAGGGAGGCTGTGGAGGGAGAGGAGGATGAAGGGAGGCTGTGGAGGGAGAGGAGGATGCAGGGAGGCTGTGGAGGGGGAGGAGGATGCAGGGAGGCTGTGGAGGGAGAGGAGGACGCAGGGGGGCTGTGGAGGGAGAGGAGGACGCAGGCAGGCTGTGGAGGGAGAGGAGGATGCAGGGAGGCTGTGGAGGGAGAGGGGACGCAGGAGGCTGTGGAGGGAGCGGAGGAGCAGGGAGGCTGTGGAGGATGAGGAGGATGAAGGGAGGCTGTGGAGGGAGAGGAGGAGGATTCAGAGAAAATACAAATAAGTGATAGTGAAAAGGAAGAACAAAGGTGTGAATTATTCATCCGCAGAAGAACAGATGAAAAGATTAAGATTAAAATGAATTGAATAGTTGTTTGAGTTTAAGGAGATGAATACCAAGTTGGGCATGATAAATTAAATAGATGTTATGCCCCTAAGACTGCAAATGAATGAAATACTATGGGAAAACAAAGTGGTACGGTAAATAAAAACCTTTCAGAGACAGAGACATTGTGTGGGTGGAAACTTTAACATGGTAGTGTGATTATGCTGATTCATAACAAGTTTGGGTCTGTTATGTTCTGAACAAATCCTAATAAATCTAACAGATTACTAGAAAAAACTCAAGCCACGTTTACTGACCCACTGGGTCATACAGCTGCAAAGACAAGGTATGATTACACACTGGGTCATACAGCTGCAAAGACAAGGTATGATTACCCACTGGGTCATACAGCTATAAAGACAAGGTATGATTACACACTGGGTCATACAGCTACAAAGACAAGGTATGATTACCCACTGGGTCATACAGCTGCAAAGACAAGGTATGATTACCCACTGGGTCATACTGCTGCAAAGACAAGGTATGGTTACCCACTGGGTCATACTGCTGCAAAGACAAGGTATGATTACACACTGGGTCATACAGCTGCAAAGACAAGGTATGATTACCCTTCAGCTGGCCTACCTTATCAGAGGACTAACTGTTTCCCTTCAGCTGGCCTGCCTTATCAGAGACTAACTGTTTCCCTTCAGCTGGCCTGCCTTATCAGAGGACTAACGGTTTCCCTTCAGCTGGCCTGCCTTATCAGAGACTAACTGTTTCCCTTCAGCTGGCCTGCCTTATCAGAGACTAACTGTTTCCCTTCAGCTGGCCTGCCTTATCAGAGACTAACGGTTTCCCTTCAGCTGGCCTACCTTATCAGAGACTAACTGTTTCCCTTCAGCTGGCCTGCCTTATCAGACACTAACTGTTTCCCTTCAGCTGGCCTGCCTTATCAGACACTAACTGTTGCCCTTCAGCTGGCCTGCCTTAACTGTTGCCCTCAGTAACTTTCCATCCCACATTCATTATTCACCCTGAATTGACACAGAACATAAACAGTTATCATGTAACGTAATCACTAACTTCTTATATTGCGTTTCTACTGGTCAGGTCAAAACACGGTATACAGTAGCAAATGACATAAAACGACATCATGAACGTAGCCTTATTGACGTAAACCTCCTCTTCTCTCCTTCCCTCACTTCCCTCCTCCCCTCTACGTGTTGCCTCATCTACCTCTGGGGGACACTCGGTCCATAAGTTTGGAGGTTAGTCGCTCCATGGTCACTTTCCCTCTCTGTGGTGCGTCCCACTAATGCAAATCCCTCCACGTTCCCTTGGCTTCCCTCCGAGGCGAGGCTCGCTGGTTTCCAGGGGGATTACCCCGGATTAGAGCAGTGTAAGCCAGAACACTGCAGATAACAGTCTGTCTACTGCTGTTGTTTACGCCCCCGGCTATGTGTTGTCATTGCGGGATTTTGTTGGCCACCAGTCAAGAAAGACACTTCATTATCGGCAAATTGCACTTTCCTCCCCTTTCTCCTCCGATACAAATCATTTACATCTGGTTGGAGAGGCAAAGAGTACAGCTCCGTTGGATCAACAGTTTGGGGATCAAAGTGTGTGTATGTGTGTGTGGTGTGTGTGTGTGTGTGTGTGTGTGTGTGTGGTGTGTGTGTGTGTGTGTTGTGTGTGTGTGTGTGTGTGTGTGTGCGTGCGTGTGTGTGTGGTGTGTGTGTGTGTGTGTGGTGTGTGTGGTGTGTGTGTGTGTGTGTGTGTGGTGTGTGTGTGTGTGTATGTCGTTGTGTGTGTGTGCATATGTGTATGTTGCGTCAGTTCTTAGTGTGGCAAGGACTCCTGGAGGTCTCCGTCGTCTCGCACGCACGTTATCTAGACAGCACGGAGATGATTGACAGCTTAACGCGACGGATGCCCGTGAGGAACAATCTATAAGCCTGCACGCAGTCACAGGGGGAGCCACAGTGTATGATAATAGAAAGTCATGTTCCAGCCTGATTGGTCCCCGGTTTCTATGGAGCTCGGTCGGACTCAATCGATCTCATTGTGAGATGTATCACTATCGTTGTCATGCCGAAAACACCATCTCTCCCCTTAATACTATACATGGAGGACGGCAGCGATGGAATTTCTGGTGACGATCGAGTGATGATGTTCTAGACCAAACGTTCCATAGGCTTAATGGTTCATGTGTGGAAAGAGAGAGATGTCTATGTGACTTTGACATTGATGGATAGTCAATTGAAGGAGAGCGTGAACGAGTGCAGCGAATGAGCGTAGAAGGACAGGATATGGAAGAAATATGGAGTTGAGAAAATTAGAGTTGGTATCTTTCTATTAAAACGTCCTCTTGCATTAGTACGTTGTCATGCTGTTAGTGTGTGTGACACGCATGCAGAGTTAGTGCATTGTACTGCAGTACACTAGCAACCAATGTTTTGCCATTTTAGCATGCTACGCCAGAGCATAGCTTCTGTATTACAGTCCTATAAGTCCTACAATGCTACTGTAGCATTGTAATCTTGCTCTATAAGAGTTATTTTCTTTAACACATCTTGCTAACATGGCCACTGGAAGATGTTTTGAGGTGGGGAGTGCTGTCGACAAGTCGTTATCTCCGCTCATACAGGTAGTAATTAAGGCTGGCAGCATCCTCAGCACCCCTACTTCCTGCGGCTATGCTTGCTAGCATGCTGTGCTAGCATACTGTGTTAGCATACTGAGGTTAAAGTCCTATGATTGTGCTATAGACTTACACAAAGTAGCATACTGAGTTACGCATGTCTGTGCTAGTAGGCCCCTCAGGGGTGCAGGCCTGTGAGAGACGGGGATGAGGGTTTATTTTCCAAACAGCTCCGTCCAAAGGGCCTCTCTAGAACACCGTAATCAAAGCCCCCTCCAGACTGCAATCTTCTCCCTCCCTCCCTCCCAATCTCTCACTCTCTCCATCGCTTTGACTTTTTAGAGAGAGGATAATCAAATGAAAACAGAGCATGCCACTCCACACTCTGGGAATGAGCTTGGTAAGAGTGTGTGTGTGTGTGTGTGTGTGTGTGTGTGTGTGTGTGTGTGTGTGTTTGTGTGTGTGTGTGTGTGTGTGTGTGTGTGTGTGTGTGTGTGTGTGTGTGTGTGTGTGTGTGTGTGTGTGTGTGTGTGTGTGTGTGTGTGTGTCTGTGTCTGTCTGTGTGGTGTGTGTGTGTGTCTGTGTGTGTGTGCCTGTGTGGTCTGTGTCTGTGTGTGTGTTTGTGTGTGTGTGTCTGTGTCTGTGTGTGTGTTTGTGTCTGTGTGTGTGTGCCTGTGTGTCTGTTTGTTTGTGTCAGAGTGTGTGTGTGTCTATTTGTTTGTGTCAGAGTGGTGTGTGTCTGGTTTGTTTGTGTCAGAGTGTCTTGTCTCCTCTTTGCTGAACTGTAATGTAATACTACTCAATGTGTATGTGTGACTGGTTCTTCTGTGTGTCTATTCTCTGATGCTGTCTGTGTATTGAGAGACAGTCTATTCTCTGACACTGTCTGTGTATTGAGAGACAGTCTATCTCTGATGCTGTCTGTGTATTGAGAGACAGTCTATTCTCTGATACTGTCTGTGTATTGAGAGACAGTCTATTCTCTGATACTGTCTGTGTTTGAGAGACAGTCTATTCTCTGATGCTGTCTGTGTATTGAGAGCCAGTCTATTCTCTGATGCTGCCTGTGTATTGAGAGACAGTCTATTCTCTGATGCTGTCTGTGTATTGAGAGACAGTCTATTATCTGATGCTGTCTGTGTATTGAGAGACAGTCTATTCTCTGATGCTGTCTGTGTATTACAGCCAGTCTATCTCTGATACTGTCTGTGTATTGAGACAGTCTATTCTCTGATCTGTCTGTGTATTGAGAGACAGTCTATTCTCTGATACTGTCTGTGTATTGAGAGACAGTCTATTCTCTGATACTGTCTGTGTATTGAAGACAGTCTATTCTCTGATACTGTCTGTGTATTGAGAGACAGTCTATTCTCTGATACTGTCTGTGTATTGAGAGACAGT